>NC_044027.1:20067242-20174742 GCF_900496995.4 Aquila chrysaetos chrysaetos | reverse complement strand
GGGAAAGACACAAACTATTAAGATCGCGGTCCCAAAGTTCTCTCTCTGAGGTGGTTTTGATGATGGCAGGTTCCATCAGTCTGCTGGAAAATAGGAAACTTCAAAGTTTTGACCCTGACAGCGACTTGCAGGCTGGGTACCTTCCTGCTGGGAGGACGCTGCGTGGCCGGGCAGGGCTGCGTGCCGGGGGGATCAAGCCCCCGGCTCAGTCTGGAGGAGCGCGTGTGCACGAGGGGCCTCCAAAAACAGCATCGAGAGCCACGCCTGCGCCGACCACATGAAAGCCTTCTCTTTAAGGGTTTTCTCCTTGGTTGTTTTGAATCTCTTTTCTCCATTGCTCTTTTTAAACTTGTTTTTAATTTGTTATTCTCTTTGTGGGCCTCCTTTATTTTTAAACTACTTTACCAAAAGTGCCTGGATTTTATTCCCATCTCAGCCTTATTAGCATTTTGGTCTTTGATCTCTTTTTAAAAGGATTTACACCACAGTTTTATTATTCAGTTTTCCAAAGTGCATTTTCACATAATCTACAGAAATGGCTGAGACAAGAAAACATTACAGAAAAGAGAGCTGTTGCCTGCAAGGCTGATTAACTGGGGCAGGGGAAGGTGTTGTGGCGAGGACCTGCACAAGGCACCTTTCGCCCTTCCCGGAGGGCCTTTACAGCGATGCCAGTGCATGGCGAGGGGCGCGCCGGAGATGGCCACCCGCCCGCCCGAGCAGGCAGAGCCTGTGCCGGGGAGGCATTGCCCTGGGACTGCAGCCTTCCGCGTTGACGGTGCTCTCCCGAGCATCCCACATCCCGCCGCCTCTCCCCGCAGCACCCTCGGTGCCAGGCATCCCCCGCCACCTCCCCGACCGAGGACCAGGTTTGGACCGGGGCTGCCCGGCGTCCTCCACCCAAGTAGCACACCGCCTTCCACACTGCACAACCTTTAGCGGCTCTTTGCTAGGAATCACTTTCTAATGAGCACAACAAAGTGATAACAATTAATGAGGAAGCAAAGCATTTATTTCTGAGCCCTAATTAACATTATCCCAAGCATTCTCTCAATGCTCTTTTGATGTCATAAAGCATGCTGGAACTATAAATGAGCTGTTCTCCCATTAACACTGCCATGCCCCCATCCCCTCCCTCTGTTACCCAGACATTAACCAAACCACTACATTCACGGAAGTTAAAGGCCGCATCTTTATTCACAACAAAACAAGATAAACAATCTGCAGGTGGATTGTGCTGTAATGTCCCAGCATGGAAAAGGATTAAAATACTGATGCCACAGCACTCGGATGGGGCATGTGGTGCGGACACGCTCACAGGCTCTTGCACCAGGCGGTGGGGTTATCCAGCCTCTACAAGCTTGCACGCAGAAGTGTGTCTCCACCATCTGAAGTTCACTTGAAGCCTGTTTTTGAACGGAGAAATAATTCTAGCCTCTTCCCAAGCCAAACCATCGCTACGAGGAGGCAAAGGTGCAGGTCTCCTTCCCTAACTCAGAAGTCCACTGAGTTCATGCCACTTGGAAGTCCCCCTTCGTGTCCAACACACCCGCCTCCTCAGACACAGCCGTTGCTCCCGGTCCTGGTTGCTCTCTGCCTGCTCTGCAGGAGCAAGCCTGCCCAGGTCGGGGCACACGCCACAGTGCAGCCGGTTCTGGGGCTTAATGAATCTCCAGTGTGATGCCTTTCCTCCCCCTCCTGCGGAGTGCTGTATGATATGTCCTACAGACTATGAAATACACTCCCGTGGTTACCTCCGGGATGCAAGCAGGATCCCAACAAGCTTCCCGGATCCTTTGTTTTGAGGCTTTTGTGTTATGCTGGCACCAGAACAACACTGGGCTCTGAGGACGAGCCCTGCAGCCTGGGTGCAGGAAGGGATGAAGTCCTGTGTTATATAGCAAAGTGCCTCAGCAGCACCCGAGTTAACGTCCCTGCTTTCATGGGTCTGCAGCGGTGAAATTTCACGTTCCTCTCAGAATATGTTATGGAGATGCACAATTTCCTGCCTTACATAATTCAAATCCATATCTGTTCCAGCACAACTTGCATTCGCCCTGCAAAAAGAAAACCTGCAGGTACATGCCAGGCTGTTACACGGAGATCAAGTCACTGCCAAGACCGATTGTGTTCAAATACAGTATCTCCCAAGTATTTATCTGTTTTATGTGACTTATCAGGTGCCAGTGAAACCTCTGTTCTTGACGGGGTAATGCAGGCTTGAAGGCAAAAGAAACCCTCTGGCTTATACCACATCCGTTACTAATCCACCGAGACGCATCACATCAATAATAATGCTGGAAAGGAAAGGAGCTGTCTCGGCAGCCCCTTCCTCTGCACACACACGCTCAAGCTGCTGAGCTCCAGGTACTCTCAGAGCAGGAATTGGTGGATAAAACTTCACTCCGGGTGGGAAGAGGTCCATCCCATATGACATGGGAGCCTGGGCTCAGCAGAAGGGAGCTGATGGGGAGGGAAGTCAATCCGCTTGGACTCCCGGCTGCTTTTACAAACCACCCTTTAACAGTGCTTTTACATGAGAGCTGCTGCTTTGACTATTCCCCCAGTGTACCTTAGCAAGGAGCCGTGCTGCAGCAGAAAAGTGCCTCTTCCTCATTATTTGGCTTAAGACTGGCATAATATCAGCATTTTAATGTGCCTCTTCCCAAGAGGGAGACGTGGGACAAGCCATACCTGCTGCTGTGCAAACCGGCATCACCAGCCGGACTGGGAGCGTCAGGCAGCCGTGCGGTCCGGTGCTAAGCGCCATGCCGGCCGGGGGACAAGCCAAGGCCCTTGGCCCACGACGGCGTCCCCCAGCCGCTGCCCGCAGCCCTCCCTTCCCGTGCCAACCCCCCCGGGAGCCCCGCATGCTGCTGGCACCCCTAAAACCTCACCGCCTGCGGAACGGAGGGCACCAGCACTCAGGCATTTAGGAAAATGTTTTAATTTTGCAGAGGTTGAGCGGGGAGGAGAAAACTGATGATAATGCCTGTGCAAGGAGAGCTCATCTGAGCGTGTGAGAAGAGCTGCCCTGTGTCCCTGGACACCTGGAAAGCAGGGGACGCCCGAGAGCTCCCCATGCAAAAACAACACCCTGCTCAAACCGTTTATCATTAACTCCCATTTAAAAGAAGAAGGAAGCTGTGCAAACCATTAGGAAGATAATTGGTATCTCCTCTGTATTTCAATAAAAGCAAGGGACAAAATACCATGTATGTGAAATAACTACTTTAGGATAACAGCACCCGTCACCTTGACAACTCGGTCAGAGGTCTTGGCGCGGCGATGCCTGCTCAGTGAGGTGTGAGAAATAGAGGACGCCGGGGACAGGGGGAAGATACTTGTCTGACCAGCGGAGATGTGAGGACCACAACAGGCTGTTAGCTACAGGATTTCTAAACAGAAAGCAGCTTTCACGAGGAAACGTTAGAAAAATAACCCCTGCAGAGCCGGTGGAGCAGCGGTGTGAGCAGTCCCGGCTGACCGCCCCGGTGCCAGCACCGGCTTGGCCGTGACACGCGGTCGCGGGAGAGCCCGCAGCCTCTGCCGGCAGAGAAACAGGGTCTTGAGCGGCACGGGGTGCCACCATCTGAGATGGGGGTTCAGCCCGTCCTGGGGCTGCGGGTTCCCCTCCGCTCCCCTGTGCAGCGACCGCAGCAAGGGCATGAAGCGCCTCTTTTCCCTGGCCGAATGCCCCGCCGGGGCCGGGAGCAGCCGCGGGGTCGGGGCTCAGCCGGGGCTGGCGGGCGCGGGGGCTGGCCGCGGGCCGAGGCGATGGGGGAGGCGCGGGTGCCCGTGCGGGGTGCACACATCGCAGGGACGCGGCTCCACCAAACACGCTCCCAAACACACCAACGCGTAAAACAACATAATATTGCAAACAAAAGGTGACAGCGTAACATACTAATATGAACAGACATGAAATCAATGGGAATTTCTATTTAGGTAGGAAATCAATAGGAATTTCAAGGTAGGAAAAAAGGAAATTACTTACCTTTAATTTGAGCTCTCTTCAAGTCTGGTTCTCCATAGATCGGCGGCGGGAGCTCGCGGGGCTCACGCGGGGCTGCGTGGGCTGATGGCGGTGGCACCTCCCCGGCCGCACCGGGGCCGTGCACGGCCCCACCGAGGTCCCTGCCCTGCCCCACGCTGGTGGAGATGGGCCCACGGCCCGAACCGTCCCGTCGGTCCTTGGCATCTCTGCCTGATGCACACACAGCAGGGCTTTGCCGGAGTCAGGCAATGTCAAGCCGTGGCTGCAGAGGGGAGAGGGGTGTTGCAGAAACACCTCGGGCGCTGCAGGGTTGCAAAGGCAGCACCTACAGCGACGCGGGCAAGGCAGCCTGAGGTTGTGCAGTGGCAGTTCTGAGCTTCAGTTTCTAGTGTCCTAATCCAGCAATGACAGCACTTCCGTGGCAGCGTTTGCAAAACAGGCCGTTCTTGGGAAGAAAAAAGTCAATGCAAGGCAACTGGGATATGGTAGTTCAGCTCTTATCCTGCAAGACAATCATGCAGATGGGCTCACTGGTCCATGCAGAGCCCTTCTGATTTCAGCACGCCTTGGCTGAGGCTCCGAGCTCTGGCTGTGTGATGCTCTCAGAAAGATGAGGGCCTCAGTTTGAGACCCTTTGAATTGAAAGATGTTATGAAAGTGAGAGATTATTATTATTTTGTTAAAAGGAGAGCTAGCTGCATCTCAAACTCTGCCCCTTCAGTGACTGAAAATTAAAAGACTTCTAGAAGTATTAGTATTCCGCAGAGGATCTTGAAATCACCTCCCGATGTGGTTGAAGGTGGAAACAATTTTAAGCCATTGTTTCCAGATATATTTGCATGCAGCAGCAAAGCCTGATGTACCAGCATTTTGCATTTCACTCATTCATGAGTGCTAAAATGGTCTGCTGCATTTTAATTTAAACATAATAGGAGGAATGTATGAGCTTTGGTAAAAAGTGGGCAAGATTGCCTTCGCCAAGTGAATGCAGAGCCTAAAATGCAGATGTATCTCTGGCTGTAGAAACAGAAGGCAGGATGCTGGAGCTCTCTGACTCTGTGGCTTTGGCTGCCATAAGTTCTTTCATGGCGTCCAAAGGTGCATTTCTTTTCCTCCCAGTTTGTATCAGCCTCCCCACAGCCAAGCAATGCCTCCCTTGGCAGCCCACCCCACCGAAGTCAGAGCAGAATAAGGGCAAAGTCCATCTGGCCCTGGATATTATTCCCGGGTTGTGTTTCCACTTTTCTGCAGTCATGGGCTGCTTGAAACGCACATTAACCCCAGGTATAAAGACGTTGATTGGTATAATCAACAAGGGGAGATATTTTCAACAGAATACGAACAAAAAATGAAAAATAACCATGTACAAAGGATTTTCTTGGCAGTTCTCTTGGTCCTTTTGCCAAAGGTCCACACGATGCTCTCTCCCACCAAGGAGGTGTTAGAGACCTCCTGAGGGGATGGTATCTGGCAAAGTGCTTTAAAAAAAAAGCAGTAGTCAAGTGCAGGTTTGCAGTGCAGCCTGGCAGTTGTCCCAGCTTGGACCTCTGTTAGACTGAAAACCAACAACAAATCAGCTCCACTTGCCGAGGACACTAAATTGAGGTGAGCGCCGAATGAGCTAGCGACAGCAACAACAAAAATCCAAAGGATTTTATCATCTTTGTAGCAGAAGGGACATATGGTAAATAAAATTTAATGCTGCCAAATGGGGAGAGATGCACAATGACCTAAGAACCATAAAGCAGAGAGCAGCATGAATGGAAGTGAACTGGTACAAGAGGGAGGATACTGAAGATAAGGAAACAACTGAAATCATTATAAAAGCATCAAATGCATCCATGGATATTTACTGTGGTTGCAAAATAGCCACAGCCCTGGCAGAGCCGCCTGCATTGCTGGTCCAGTGCCACATGGAGATTTGCTACTGCAGGCTCTTATTGTTCCTGTCCCTTTGTCTCTCTCCCCCGTATGGATCTCGGGAGCTCCCTTCATTCCTGACTCCCCTCCCCTGGGACTGGAAGAGCTGATCTGACATGTCATCTCCTCCATTATAACGAGTCAGAGCTGAACGGCTCTCCCTGTGACAGAGTCCCCTGTATGAAGGGTAGGACTTTCCCCAGATTTCATTGCCTGGTTTTAGTCTGGACTTTCCAGTCCTCTCTTCTGGCTCCTTAACTCAACCCAGTCTTTAACTCCCTCACTCTTCTGGGGCAGGAGGGCCATGTCCTCAGCCTAAATTGTGCTGGGGTTCAGAGACAGGCACGAGTCTTATGGACTTCTTTCACCTTTAATCAATAACACCTTTTTTTTTCCCACCATGGAAACTGCAGCCACCTTCACATTTCCCTGCAACACCATGCTTGTCCCTAATTAAGCTCTATTAATACTAATGAACAGGCTCACCATAGCCCATCACTTTAGTTCTTAATCTAATGCCATGTTGTGACACTTGTTCAATGATGATTTCAGCCCATGAATCAAATCACTATGGTTCAGCCCATATGCCCAGCTCCCTTCTCACGAGGGACCAGAGAGCAACCTAGTCCAGAAAACAGTAAAACTGGTTAAGGAGCTTTTAATTAAATAAAAAGTGAAACATGAGGCCCTGTTGTCCCAGTGCTAAGTTGCAGCTGTGGGAAGGGGCTGGGGCAGAGGTCTTGCATCTCTGTCCTCCAGCCTGAGCAGACCAATTCCTGCCGGCACGACCCAGACCTGAAAGCTTGCACGCGGATGTGCAGCCTGGGGGTCTGGGGGAGCTTGTTAAAGGAAAAGGGGCACAGAAAAGGAGCAAAGAGTGACACTGTGAGGGAAGGTATCACTAATGAGGAAGCCCCAACAGTCCCTTCTTTCTTTTTTTCCCCCTCCACAGCCCAGAACCTAATCCATTTATTCTGGGAGGAGAAGTCACTCCTGCACTCTGAGTACTGGCTCCTGGGCAGAATGTTTTGTGTAAGATTTGTAAACTCTGAAAAATATTTCCCCTTCAATCCCAAAGGTTTCATGGAAACAAAAATGTCTTCTCTTCCTGATGTGTTCCCATTGCTTGTCACTTAGTTTTGTAGGGTGATGCATGATTTAATTCTCTCCATACCTGCAGACAATTTGCAAACTTTCTGTTTTCCTCGGGTACCGGTTTCCCCTGTTGCAACGGGCCATAAAGCAGTGTGTCTGTGCTGGATGCCGGACCGTAACCTCTGTTTCTGTTCTTTCTTTGATGCTGCTGAATTATTCAGGTGGGAGACTCTGCTGAACTCCAAAGGCTCAAATAAGAAACATAAAAGTTAGAAACTCCTAGGTTTTAAGAAGTACTGGAAGTGAAAAAAATATTTCAGCCAGGTTGATATATGTTTAAAATGCCTAAATATACTGCTGCACTGATCGATTTGAATTGTGTTGTCATGCTGGTTGGCAGAAAGAGATGAGATTTTTCAATATGTTAAAGTGTAAATGTTGTTAAAAACACAGTATTAGAAGATTAAGATTCTGACCCTTTACGTTCCAATGATCGTAAAAATAAGACTTCCAGCCCATTAAAGAACAGCTTGCCGAGGCATTACACTGAATCACTCCACCACGAGGATGTTATAACCCTGTTCTAGCTTATTCATAGGCATCTGCTTATGTGGCATCTACATCAAACTGTGAATGCAAATGTAAGTCTGAGGGCTTGGATGTGCTTTAATAAACCCTGCCAGGTTCCCCCTCCTCACCTCTGAGCTCCAGGAGAGAAAGCGGCTCCCGCAGCCGTAGGACATCTGCAGACTCTGTGGCCACGCAGCTACGCCCCGTCACAGTGCCTGTCCCAGACCTTCCCGTCACAGTTTTTTCTCTCTTTCTTCATTCATCTTAAATTAACCTTGCTGTGTATTGGCTGCAGGGAGCATTCAAAATCTGGACAACTCAACGGAGAAAGCGCCATTGATTAAAGTTAATTAGGCCTTACATTTTAGAAGACCATAAGACAAGTAGCTGCTCTGCTGTGTGTATGGAGCTGTGGCCCCTCACGCAGTCAGCATACGCAGCGTGGGGACCGCTGGGTCGCCTCGGGCACCGAGTCGGGGAAACGCTTATTTCCATCTAGATATTTAGATCATCGGGCTGGGCTGTGCCTCCCTCCCTCCCTCCCGAGGGGGGGCTGCCGCGTGTGGAAGAGATGCCCACCACCCCAAAGACCTTCCCAGTGCTGGGGACCGGCTTGTCCCCCCCCCAGCCGAGCGCGTTGCAGGCTGCAGATGCAGGCTGGTCCCGGGATCCGTGCACTGGGCTCATCCCACGCCAGGGAGACCTGGAGACGCGCAGCCTCTGATCCTTCCAGCAGCGGCAATTATTTAATCTAACGGGAAGGATCCAAGCACTGGAACTTTTCAGAGAGATTTAATGTTTTATGACAGACCAAAATTGTGTAATGAAAAAGCCTGATTTCGTGTGTGGGAAGTTACTTAGAAATAAAACCTGTGCTGGTGCCTGGGGAGGCTGAGGCAGAGAGAGGAGGACCGGAGCCCCTCTCCCAGCCCGACCTTCCTCCCCCGATGGGACAGCACTTCTCACCCATCCCATCATCACCATCTCCAGGACACAGCCCTGGTAATGACATCGCAGGGGACAGCAGGGATGGCGGGATGGCTCTCCAGCCAGGCTGAACCCCCAGTGCCCTCCTTAAGGACAGCCGGCATTCGCCACAGAAACATGCAGATTCTGGCTCTTATTTGAGGCAGGTTTGAAATAGCAGTGAAGGTTATTGAAAACATAACCAAAGCTCCTCCTTATTTCATTAAATACAAATGTGAGTGGGGTCATCAGTTTTTATAGGGGCTCGTAAAGCATCCCTCTTGTTCAAATAGGCTATCAAATCACCCAAGGCTTCTCTCCGTGAGGAGTGCAATAAAACCAGAGTTTCTTCTTTAAGAAACTCATCTCAACATCATAATAAAATAACCTTAAATAATACAGTATGGAACAGTTTTTCAATAACATAATTATAGGCTTCCATTTTTTTCCTGGCAGGTCATTTCTTGGTATCTATTTTGGATGCCATATTGCAGAGGGAGGGGGTAGGGAGGAATGCATGGGAGGATTTTGAAGCATGTCCTCAGGTCACAGCAGATCACCTTGCCTCTCCTTTGTGCAACGCAGGGACGGAGAGGCCCAGGAAAGCCGGGCGAGCTGCTGCCCAGCCCCTCTGCAGAGCTGTAGCCCGCAGAGACGGGACAGCAGAAGCGAAGGTCAGCTCTGTTGCTTACCAGGCTTCCCACTGGCTGCGGACCACATTTCTCAGCACCACAAGCCCTGGAGCACACTCTCCTCTGAGCAAGCTGGCTAGCATAGTGACGGTCAAGATTTTAGATGATCTCGTGTCTGTGGAGGGTGAAGGAGGAGGAACATCCATTGATGATGCAAACGTGGACAGGGCAGCAGGGGTTGGTATCATCCAAAGCCTTTACAGTCATCTTCGTCCTCGCTTCTGGGCGATGCGAAGCCTGGGGTCTGCCCATAGAACACGGCATTCTCCTTCCTCCAACACAGGAAAGTGCAATTCCTGCAAGAGCGTGCACATTTTGCAGACAGATTAAAACATTTAGCGGCGTATCTTTTTTCTGCTTCCTTTTTTTACGTAATTGGTGGCTGACCCGCCTGTGCCATGGTGTGTCATTAGTCCCCCAGGAAATGGATTGCTGGGCAGAGAGTGGGTGGGCTGGCCAAAGGGCAATGCAAATGGTGTTTATGTTTCAGACCTGTCACGTAATGGGATTTTGACCCTGTACTTATTTACCTAAGCTGTATCTCCCCTTTACTTGGAGTAACGGTCTGATTTTTAATGTACAGGTGTCCACAGGGTGTTACTGATTCCACTTGGGAATTCTAGCTTCAATTTTAGGGATGGTGTATTATTTTTTGCATGCTTACATTTGAAGATTTATCCACAAATAATAAGTACTAGATGTTTGCAAAAGCCTCTAAGTCTGAGCTACTTCAGGGCAACACACACAAAAAAATCAAACCAGGGTGATGTAATTTTAAAGCCATCTCCTACATAAAAGTCACATGCCTGAGCATACTTATACACACACACTGTCCCACACACTGTACATTCATGTAAAAAATCAATCCATGTACATCATCTGCACATGTTTGCAGATAATACAAGGTTGTGTTTAAAAAAAAGAAAGAAAGAAAAGCCTCAAGTGGCAGAGCAGTTAAGGAACTCCTAGGTGTTTTTAATAACATTGATCAGACCAAATGAAAAAAGCCAGAGCAGTGGGAGACAGGAGCAGCCAGCAGATGCTGACATTCTATCACAGCAGACACATATTGACTAGCGGTCTGAACAAGTCACTCACTCATCAGCGGCCAGCCTGATTGAGTTGCCTGCAGCCAGTAAATGAGCCTTCCATCCACTGTGGGTCGAAATGAACTGCAATCTTTTCAGACCTCGTTGTTGGCCAAATGAGAGATTTAAAACCCCGGAGGACTCCAAATGAATTTACCAAGGAGCCACAGTGACTAACAAAGCTACAATACATCAGAGCGTGGGGCACTGGGTATTACACTTACTGCTCGGTGATCAGCACTGGGTATTACACTCGCTGCTCGGTGATCAGCCTGCACTGAGCAATGCAGAGGTAACCAGATTAACCAATGCGAGGTGTGTAAACCTTTTATGGTTTCTTTAAGGATTTAAGATTTTGATGAGAAAACACTGCAAGTTTCCCAGGGGAAATTTGCTGTTATTGATTTAATGTTTGCTTGCATGCTACCTGTCAATTTTCCAAGAGCTTCAGCAACAAAATTCTTATTTGATATTTGACAGATCTCTTGCTAGTTTGCATGAGCAGAGCAGTGGTGTGCAGATAGCAAAAAGGAAAGAGAAGCAAAGGTGCCTCCTACATACACCCTTTTAACCAAGACCTAATCTCAGGCTAAAACTAATTCCAGGACCAACTGCAAGCTCCAAACTCTTCAGAGGATGGCTAGGGACAAATCAGACCAGCTGGATTGTCAGTCAAATGAAGAAGTTTCAATCTTGTTTAGCATCTGGTTTGATTAAACATCCTGCATTCATGCAAATGCAAGTGCATACTAACACACTGTACATGGTCATGATGGAAGAGGGATTTAATTTACTCTTTCTCCTGACTTAGACCCAGATTAGAAATTTCAGGTTTCTCAGGTCCATTCTGGCATCCTAGAAGCGTGTTTGGTGTACTGAAATCAGAAATGTGAGAGGAACACACAACACTGTTGGTCTGAACCAAAGTTGTCAGAGAACCTCCAAAGAGTCAAATGTTGAGCTTGACCTGAATCCAGTGCAAAGACCACGGAGGGCATGAACCAGGAAATTAGTCTTCCCTTCCATGTTCCTTGCAAGTATGAGAAGGGATTTCTTGGCATTTCTCCGTTTTGAAGGACCCAGCGTGCCTAGGAGGAAGGCAGAGCACTCTTTTTCCAGCACCTGCCTTCTGGAGATCAGTGCTCTGCTCCCCCGGGCAGTGATTATTCCATTGCTAACATTTTCATGATAACAAATTGTTCACTAGCTGGGGAGACAAATGCAATGCTCTTTCCCTCTTACAGCTAATTCCTCCTCCTGTTCAGGTGCTGACCTGCTGTCTCCCTCGCTCGAGGAAAGCACTGTGTGTAATGATTCAGGCCAAACTCCGCTCCCCACTCTCCCTAGGTGCTCTCTCCTGGTCAGTGCACACCCCCAGCACCACACAGGTCTGTTGTTGGGTTACTTCATTCCAGCTGAACGTAGTAAAATGGTTTGTCATCTTCATTTTTTTGCTGTAGTGTCTGCGAGGAATATGCTCCGAAATGCCTTCAGGAAGAGCCTCTAATCTGGAAGAGTCATTTCTCCCTCTGCCTCTCACAGTACAGGAGCAACGCAGTGGCTGCTGGCTGGAAAATTAGCCCAGGGAACTCTCTCCTCTGTCTGTCTCTCACCTCATTAGACTAGTGAGAAAATGTAATTGTAAGTCTCTGAGGCTTTCTCCTCGCAGGCTGGTGGGAGATTGTGCTTCACAAGGGCTAGTGGAGAGCAAACCCAGCACCCTGGCTGTTAGCACTACGCTTTAGCCGAGCCTTCCCACCAGAGTGACGCATCGTCCCCCACAGCGCCCGCACGGTTTCCATCCATGAGCAAAGTGCAGGTGGGACCCCCCCCCCACCAGACCATGGCTGCCACCCCCTCCCCAGAGCAGCCGTCCCTGTGCCACCTTCTGTCCTTAGGCAGAGACCCGCATCCCAGCGCAGGAGCTGCAGATGGAGGTGCCTGCTGGGACGGGCACAGCGTCACTCCCGGCTGCGAGAGGAAGGACCTTCTCCATCGGGAGCGTTGGCGATGGGAGGACAAACACTGGCTGGAGGAGCGGCAGAAAGAGCCGCCTCTGGAGCGGGCTGGCTGTCCCTCTGTGCTGAGAGAAGCCTTGATCACGAGCCCTGGCCGTGCCGCAGGCAGGGGCAGGCGGTGCTGGGCACCACGGGAGGCTGCGGCTGACCCCGCACAGGGCAGCAGCCCGCAGGACCCGCTGCTCGGCTGCGTGCCCACGGGCAATGCCTTCGGGGGCTTTCCATCCGGGCAGGGGCAGTGTGGGGACGGTCGCACTCTGCAGTCCTGGAGCCAGCCCTGTGCCGCTCTGGGAAGTGGAGAGGTGCCCGGGTTGCAGGGCTCCGCTGGGGGAGAAAGTGGGAAACTATGCATTGCTCATGTTGGTCATCGCCGGCTCCTCCACCGCCAGACGCTCCTGGTGCTGCGATGCTCCTCCCAGCACGGACAGCGCAGGCGTTATAGGGAAATCAAAGTAACTCTGCAACACTGCCGCGTTCCTTAAATCTCAGTCTGCAGCACCAGTCCTGACCTCCTCTGATTGTTATGACTGTATCTTCTTTTTCTGGGCTATTCCACTCTAGATTAATTTCCCTGCGTGCTTTACCAACCCTGTGATTGCTAATTGCAAGCACCAAACATTTGCTAGGAAGTAAAGCCACAAGTCCAAATAAAATGGAAAGTCCCTGCACGTGAAATCCAAAATAAAGAGGGATGTTATTTACACAAGACTCCTGACATGCGCACGTGTGTGTGTATTTGGCGAGGTTAACAAAGATTAATACACAGAGGCTGTTTTTGGTGTAGAATGGGAAATGCTGAGGCTGAGTCTACCAACCACTTCAGAAATAACATGTCTGCCTTGTATTTTAAGGCAGGAAGCAACGCCTCAGCTGAAATCACTTAAACAAAAAGATTGCAGTGAGGGGCATAATGCAAGAAAGTAATAAGGTTTAAAACAGGTCAGAGCCCTTTCCCTGCTCCACTGCTCCTGAGTGAGATGCATTATTTAATGGTCTTTGGTCACCGCTGATATACTGTTGATGAAATAGATGATTTTGTTCAAAAGAGCATTAGAGAAGAAATATACAATACTGCATTACATTCCGGCACAGTTCTCTCTCTGGTAAAAGCCGATAGATTGAAGGTTTTTCCTCTTGACAGGAAAGCAAAGCAGTTGAAATGAAAAGTCTTATGAAATGGCAAATACAAATGGTAATAATGCCACCATATTCAAAATTAAATTGTTGTAATTTCAGTTTCTGAGCATGGCAAAGTAATACAATATTCAGCACAGGCTTGGGGAGCAAAACCCTTTGGCAATAACGACACTGCCTCATGAGCTAACCAAACAATCTTTTATAAAAATGTAGAGTCTGATGGGTCTCTCCATCAACCATAAGAGCTGTTGTGTTGTGGATACCCCAGACATGGAGCGCATGGGCTGCAGTACAGCGCTTAACCTAGAGATGTCTCTCCTAAAAGAAAAAAATGCTTTAACTGTCCAAATATGTTGAATTAGAGATCGGATCAATGACAGTCCACAGCCAAACCTCGGTGGTATCAAGACAGAATAGCTGTCTCTCCCTTTTTGCTTTGCCTGTTTATTTGCAGGCATGGCTGCAAGAGTTCAGCATGGTGCTGGCTGCAAAGTCGCACTGCAGAGCATCCACTGCGGCTAACAGCACGGCTAATGAGCATTAAGGTGCAAGCAGGGCTGGATCGGGGCTGATCCCACCTCGTCTTCTGCTCAGTAAGTTTGCTGCACAAGGAGCCTCCCAGTCCCTGTAGCAAATGGGCACGTGCCTGCCTTTCCCACTCTTCTTGCCTCTCCAAGCCACTGCAAATAGCTCTCAGTATTGAATCTTTGTATTGCATCTGCACCATGTTTGAATAGCCTGCTGACCTTTCCAAGTAATGCCTCTTTTATAACCTTCATCTTCTGCCGGGGTTAACGCCATCCCTGTACTTACAGACCAAGAATTCAATGTGTAATGATAACATGGAGCCCAGCTTTCCAGCCATGCAATTATTCTCTCTGCGTCCCTGTTTACGCTGTGACTTTCATCGCGGTTAAATGCTGCTATTTTCTTTTGCCAGGCCCTGGGAGAGACTTGAGTTTGCCCTCGACAGGTTCAAGTCTCTTCTGCCAACAGAAAGATATTACAATGCA
The DNA here is from genome assembly GCF_900496995.4 of Aquila chrysaetos chrysaetos. Taxonomy (NCBI): domain Eukaryota; kingdom Metazoa; phylum Chordata; class Aves; order Accipitriformes; family Accipitridae; genus Aquila; species Aquila chrysaetos. Next base: position 20,160,246 of record NC_044027.1, on the reverse strand, counting down.
TATAAATAACGTGTCTGTCTTAAGGCAGGCTTTTAGCTGGTGTGGACCTGGACCCTCGTTCACAGCGGCGCGGGCAGAGGGATGCTGCAGGGGCCAGCCCGGCCCTGGGCAGTGGGGCTGAGCCGGGGGGGGCAGCCGCAGGGGGTGCGGAGCACTTCGACCCGTCCTCTGACACGGGGCAGTTTTGTGGCCTCGCCGCACTCCCCAGCGGATCGAGCCAGGGTCTGCGGGGCGCAGGGTCCTGGCTCTGGGGGAGGGCAGCAGCAGGTACTGCAGAGCAGCGTATGGAAACTTGCCAGCAGCAATAACCTGTCCGTGGGGAAATTCTGGAATGACCTGCTGGGCAGAGGGGGCACCCCGAAACAGGGCTAACCCTGGCTCGTCCTCTCTATCGCTGTATCCCCAGGTGGTGCATCGGTAAAATCAGTAGTGACGTGATCAGCAAACACGGCTTCGGGCCAGGCTCCCCATGCCAGCAAGGTCCGAGGTCTAACGATGGAACCACCCTTGGACGGGCGCTCCCCGTGCCAGGCAGCCCGGCTCCACGGGCAGACATGCAAGCCATCCATTATGCAGTAATGGGGGGAATGCAGCAAAAATGGCAGTGAGGGAAAGGAATACATCACTGGTAATTATCTCTAACCAGAAATCTCCTCCACTGCTCCAAGCCCCATCATTCCAGCCCTATTCTAATAAAGTGACACCTTTTTAATTATGGTAAGGACAAATCTGAAATTCCGGTAAGTAATTAGCATACATAATTTGCCATCTCTGACACAATGTGACTTTATCACAGGCTACCTCAGTGCAAGGAAGAAGTGCAAGGCTGCTGTATATCCTGTTTTAATTTTAGAGAAACCCAAACTGTCCATTTATTTTTATTACAATGTATTTCTCAAGTAGTTGAGTGGACAGCACTGAGAGTGCTCCGAGAGTGCAAATAAACAGCAGCAGCCTTGGAATGTTAAATTTAAGGGTTGTTTTCAAGAACAGGACACTTAATTTAACAATAAACTATGTTTTTATGTACCTCCATGATACCCACTGTTACCGAGAGTACAAGCTAGCTGGGCCCATTTTTAGGTGCACGGGACCCACTGAGCCATTTAGCCTGGTTTATTTTCAATGAAAAGGAAATGCCCATCAAACTGGAAAACACTTTCACATTGCAATCAAATTATTTATTTGCCCTTCCAAAGGCTGCTTCCAGTTTTATTGTCTTTCTCAGTTCTCCCCTGCTATTTGCATGTGTGCTCCAAGGGTGGTGCTTGGTTGTGGTAATGGGCAGAATATTAAAACCTGTAAACTGTGGCTATGAGAGATTTTTCTTAAAGAATCGTAATCTTTTGCAGCAGTTGACGCACAATGTGGTAAGATTCCTAGTTTCCCGGTGACTCCCAGGGCTAATATTCCTGCAGCTAATATATTTTTGAGAAATGTTTACTCTGGGCTAAATCATGAATATTTTAAATTTGAGCCCTGCTGTCCAGTTGTGATTAGTCAGGTAAGCTGCATGGTTTTGTTTCTCCTTGACGAGTGGGCAACTGCTCCTAACCTAAGTGCTTGTTTATGAACACAAGCATTTGATATCTGATGTACTAAGACATGCAAAATAAACTCTGTTATTCGGGCACACTTCTGTAGGTGTTTGTACATAGCCCAGCACAAATACCCACCTTCCTTTGGAAGCTGCAGCGCCCGAGACAGCAGCAGCTGTTCGGGAAGAGGGAAACAAAACCTATCTGAAGGATTAAAAGCATGAACAAAGCCGAGCTACTTCAGCTTCTGAAACATCAGCTGTCTGGTGCTCCCGTCAGAGACCAACATCTTTATTCTGAAATGGAAACAGGAGATCGGTGCCGCTGGGGAGTGGGCGCGGAGCGGGGCCAGGCAGGCGTGCATGCCCGTTGGTGCACCGGTACCTCCGTGCTGCCGGTCCGGCACTGGCGAGCGGGACTGCCGGGAGGTGCTGGGCAGGAGCCTGCTTGGGCGCCGATGCTCATGCGGGGTGGGCAAACCTGGCCGGGCTTCACACGATGACCGAGCCCCGGGTTCATGCTGTCTTCAGGCACGTCATGCAGTCAAAGTCAAAGAAATAAATACGAGAGCCGTGTTGTACAGTGAGGCAGGAGAGGAGCTCTGCAAACAAGATAATGGCAAGCAGAAAGGGCTCTTCATTCAGTGGGGAGATATGCCCTGCAGTCCACCAACACGCAGGCACGACCGCTGCCGATAATGCCGTGTTACTCCGCGACTGTGACTATCCATCAAGATCTAGCAAAAAGAGCCATTTTGGTCTGGCAACATCTGTTTGCGTTAGTTTGAAAGCCAGGATAAAACATTCCTCATAAATAATTAAGTCATCAGGGCACACTCACAATGAGAGTGAATTGTCCTGCGATGCGGCCCCAGAGGATGGGCTGCTCCGAGGGCGACGGGTCCCTGGCCGGGCAGAGGACCCCCAGGCAGCAGCAGCACTGGTGGGGGTGTTCCGGGGTGTCCGGGGAGGCAGAGGCCAGCTCTGCCCTGGGACTGCTGGAGGGCTGTGCTCGTGCCAGGCTCTCCCCTGCCATTGCAAGGGCTTCGAGCTCAGCAACTTAAACAGCCCTTTGAGACTGATTGGACATTTCTCATGAATAGTTCTTCATTCAGCTAATGAGTACTTTGGAGGTACAGCAAAAATAAATAAAATCCCAGACTGCTAATCTGTTGGGAAGTGGGTATGTCACGAGCCTTTGCAGAGCAGAGTTTGTAAGCGCAATGGAGATTTCACTTGCGCTTGGATGGTCTGGGCTGGATTAAACCGCAGTGTTTCTGTGGGCGTGTGTTGGGTTCCTGTCACCCTGGTGCAAGTGAGAAAGCAGATTCTAAACTTTTATTTTGGGAGGGTAACTCTCCTGCCTTGCTCAACACCTTTGGAGCAGACAGTAATATCAACACGGATTAATTAATCAGTTCAATGTGATGTGACCACCTCAGGTAATGCAGGTATGGCACACTTCTGTGTTCATGCACATGTTGAAACTCTCCAAGGAGCCCGGGGAGCTGGAGGGGCCAAAGACCTGTTGTAAAAGTTCCTACTAGTCTGGAAAAGGGCAGGACACTTCCCTTTCTGAAATTTTGAAATATATTTTGGAGCAAATGATCAGAATTGAAATGTCAACTATTTTAGATTCCAAATAACATCCAAAATGAAACATTTTCAGAATTTTCTTTACATCAGCAGTGCAAAGGTAGGCTTTTGCCCCAAGATGGGACACTAAATATTACAGTTTCCATGGCAGGGTTAGCTGTCCTGCTTACAGTGTCGGCAGACACTTGGGGTGATGGCATCTGAACCAAGCACCGTCCTCGGTCTTCCTCGCTGATCCCGAGCATCCCTCACCCCTGCCCTCGCCTCACCTAAACCTCCTCCGGTGGCACGCTGGGGAAACGCTGCACTGGTCCTCCCGCGCCGCCCCCGCCTGCCACGCAGCCCTCCCGAGCCCACTGCTGTCCTGCCGCGTGGCGCAGGGCTCCAGATTTGTCTTTTCTTGTCTGCATTAGCGAAAGGGAGATGCATTAATAAGGCAGGGGAAGCAGGTTCAGTGGCAGCCCTCTCTCTGCTTGAGGAGGAGTGATTGCTGCGCAGATCGCTGGGAGGCAGGAGGATATAACCCTAATGTCTGCACCTCAGGACATGCCATTAAAAAGGCATCTGCGCTGACACAGATCTGTTGTTTATCAATAACCTGACAAGCGTTTCCCCTGCAGCATGGAAACACCTACACGGCGGATAACCGATGGGAGCGGTCCTTGCCGGCTGCCCCGCCAGCCGCATGCCAGCAGTGCCCGGCCCTTGCCCAGACCTGCCGGGAGACGTGCGGGCAGCGCAGGCAGGGTGGTGTGAACGAGCTGCCCGTGCACTCGTGGGAGCTGGTGAAATGGCAGCAAAGGAGCACAGCTGAAAAATGAACAGGGTGGGAGGGATGTAAAAAAATGCCAATGTTTGATCTTGCCTATTTGCAGTTCAGTGCTTCTTTTAGGGAATTTTCTGGCTTTTTATGTCAAAGAGAACTTTTACGTGTAAAAACTGACCTGAATCAAAAGCAAAAGGTGGTGAATTTATCAAACCCAAACACTTGCAGACTGACAAAAACACGATTTCCTGTCTAGTTTTGTCCTTTTTCTTCGTCCATCCCCCAAATCAATTTTTTTATTTGACCAGAAGTGTTTTTTCCCAACTTTCCAGCTTTTTCCAAACTGGAAGAGCTGTATGCCTTCAGATGGGCAGTGCAGGAAGAAGGCTTGCCTGGGGCAGAACTTGCCCCACGTGCCGCACCAGTGTGTTCCTCTGCACTTCCCACAGGACGGGCTGCCGTGGCAGATCATGCTTGCCATCCCACCTCCTCCCATCCTCGTTTCCTAATTCCTACAGTGCAAAACTCCTCAGAGTGAGAACAGCGGCCGCTTCGAAGAGTCTGAAAACATCACTGCGTCACTTGCCAGTTAGCAGCTCCAACCTCCACCTCAGTATGGCACAAAACCACATAAAATTTCTGAGACTCACTTCGTGGCGGTTGTTATGTCCCCTCATTCCTACTGCTGGTGCCTCCTCCGCTCACCCTCTGTGTCCCACCGGGGCTGGGGCTGCTCACATGGTGTTGCCTTCTGTCCAATACACAAATGAATCAGCACTGCCTTAGAACTTCAAATTACATGTAGCTTTAGTTAATTAAATGTAAAATCATTGGAATAAAATTATCCTTTCATTAGAAATTAACTCACTGCTTAAGACTTCAATAATTACTTTTTTCTTCCCAAACCACATACAAAATGGTCAGTTAAACAGTATGTAAAAAAAAAAAGTTTAATGACTGCATAGCAATCAAGATTACTATTATTTAAGCACAAGCTATTAACATGTGCAATGAGGTATTAGCTAATAAATTATCTTTATAAAATTAAATTGTAATTTTATCACAAATTTTACAGAGGTTATGGTTTTTAATGGCTGTATTTAGTTGTGGCACTGAGCATGCTGCTTTCATTCATTACTTCATTAACACTTTGCATTTATACTCTTTCTTATTATTATTTTAATTTAGGAGCAGGCTTAATTGATTTATTTCTTGTCTCCGTGGGGAGCCACTTGGTCTCTGCCATTGCACAAGGGCCGGGTGTCCACCACCGACCCGAGCCCGAGGACAGGTCGTGCCCTCGCTTTGCTTTCATACAGAGCGGAGTGCTGGGACGCCACAGGGAATTCGTCCCCAGCCTCAGCCCTCCCGAGCCGTGAGTCACCCAGCCGGGGTGCGTGGCACGGTGAGCGCGGGGACGGAGAACGAGCCCCTCTCGGATACCCTGGCACCGCAGAAGCACGCGGTGCTGCTCGTCCGGGCTCTGCAGCCTCGGCGAGCGGCTCTGAGACGGGAGCGCGTGGAGCTCCGCGCCCACCGGTCCTCGGCTCGCGCATCCCCCCCTGCAGCGTTTCACGCCTGTGTTTATGGAGGAAGAAGTCACGAGGAGAGGTTTCGCGCCTTCTGCCGGCATTCGGAAGTGGAATCGCACTTTGCGGTGCGCCGCTGCGTGCTCGTGCCGCGTCTTGTTCTCCACCCCACGGCGGGTGCGCTGGTGCCTTTGTGCCGACGTCAGGCGGCGTGGGAGGCGAGAAGGACCCCGGCAGAGCAGGGCTCCCCTGACAGACGACGTCCCGGGCTCCCCTGACTGACTGACAGACGTCCCGGGCCCCCCTGACGTCCCGGGCTCCCCGGCTCCACTTCACGGCCAGAGCCGTCCCTCCGCTCCGGTGTGAGAGGGCCGGGAGCGGCGCCGGGAGCGACGGCAGCCGCGGCACACGCCGGTTATAAACTTCCGCGAGTTCCCGGCAGACAGATATCCTTGAGACTCACCTCCATCTCCCGCTCAGGTCACAGGGAGATTTAGAGATGGGGAGCTGTAGTTAAGGTCCAGATCTGCTATCTGAACTTGAGTGATGGAGGACACATTCCCGGGACATGTTTATTGTCACCCGGCGGCCTGCAATCCCGCTCTCGCGGAGCCACCTCCATTCCCCGTATAATTCATGGTCTGACTCCGTGGTGGAGTGACTGATAAGGCCTTCACGCCGGGCTTGCCGGCCACATGTCTCAAGGAGACTCCAGAGGAGCTTCGGCACAATATAAATGTGGCTCCGTGTCAGCCTCAAACCCCTGGAAAATTCCCCGTCTCGGGAGTGCAGCATTTTAAGTAATAAAACCATAGAGAGATTACAACAAAATGTGACAGGAATTTATAGCCCTCTGCATGAACCTTTTACCTTAAGATGGAACAAAGTTGAGGGAAAAAAATTGCGTGGTTCACTTAGGTAACCTTTCCAACAAGCTCTCCTCAGCTCCTGGCCCCACATTCCTCTTTGCTGATTTAATAGCAGGAAAAAAACAGCCCTACTGAAAGCAGGGAGCTGGGGAAGCAGGCGGTGCACCACGCTTTTGTTGCTTTAACCCTCGCCGCTTCCTCCCTGCCTGACGGACAACAATTCCAGAGCAAAACCAAGGCACTGCCGGGCTCTTGCCAGACCCTGAAGTTGTACGGAAGGCTGTTTTTAACCCCCTGCTCCTCGCTGCGGCCGGGAGGTAGCCGGCAGGCTGTGAAACCAGCCCGCAGCCAGGGCAGGCTGGCTCACAGGGAGGGAAGGTGAGGGGTTTCTTTTTCCTTTTATTTTATTTTCCCTTGAGACACACCAAAAATCCTATAGCAGCTATAATTTCTAATGAAAATAGGGGCTAAGCAAGGGCTTCTGTGCATACCCATACCCTAATGACACGGCCTATGCCTCTAAGTGCTGTGTCCCTTCGTACTGGGAGGTGTGTATTTTTATTGCCCGTGAAAGGGTCATGTAGCATAGCTAAGCAGATTCCTGGCTCTCCCTGATACTGGATTTACTGCCACTTTCAGCAATAAAGAGTGGAATTAATCCTGAGTTTACTAATCCAAAGAGTAAACAATATCCAGTGGAGACACTCAGGCAAGATAAATGCAAGGGAGTTAAAAGCAAACGGAATGAAATCATTCTGCTCCAAGCTAAGGAGTCATTTGAGGAGCATGAAGCCTCCACATACAGTATTATCAAATTGTTAATAAATGTTTCCAAACTCTGTAATACTGGGAAGCTTTTCTTTCCAATTCGTCACGATAGGGGATTTTATATATGAAGCATGCTCTGTGCTGGGCAGTAATTTCGTATCATACAATCTGTCAGTTAAGGTAGTATTAGTTGGAAGGACTGATCATAGCTGCTGATACTAGTTTAAGACTTAGGAGACTCATTTCCTGTTGTTTATGTAAAGCACTTAACTTTTTAAAATTCCCTGATATGGCCTACGGAAATAAATAAATTCTAAGACAGTTTCTCCTCAAATGTTCCAACACTTTACAAATTATTTATACCATAATTGCAAAAACCAGGGAAGACGCAGCAACCGTCGCAGTGCCTCTGCTCTCAGATCAGGCGCCCCGTCATAAACAGTTTATAAACAGTTCTGTAACGTCCGGGCTGCACGTACTGTATCATCGCTGGCTTATTAAGCAGTTTCAACTGTTCAGTCCCCACAGGAATCTCAATTACTTTTAATTCACAGTTATCCATCACAGAATTTTGCTGAAGGCTGCCCAGCCCCTGCCTGCCAAGGGGAGGCTCCTGCGGCGCCTGCGACCAGTGCCGCCAGCAAACCCCCTTGGAGGTGCCCAGCACATCGCCGCTGTGCCCTGTCCATCCGCGGCTCCCTGCACAATCCCTGCCATCGTTCGGTGTCCCATAGCTCCGGCCCCCACCGCCTAAGGACTCCGCCAGAGTCCAAACCCAAAGGCTTCCCAGGCGCGAGGTGGCTGCCTCGGGACCCCAGGCTGGCCGGGGCAGGGAATCGGAGGGGCCGCTTGCACGGAGCGGGGACCTGGCATGCCGGGAACGGCAGATGTGGCCATCTCTGTGAAGGGCGACAGGACCCAGACCAGGCTGAGCACACGGCCAGGGAGCTTTGCTCCGTCCGAGGACTTCTAGGTGCTGTGAGAGCACTCAGTTGCTCCCAGGACAAATCCTGTCCATGCTGAAAAGCAGCAGCATGAGATATTGCGTGCCATCCCCCGTCATGTTGTAAAACTTGGAGCCAAATCTCAGGGGACAAATGAAGGTTGACTATGCCAAAGGGTGCGTTTGTCTGTTGTTTATTAAATGCTGAACGCCAGAGCTGTGCATGGCATTAGACAGTACTTGCATCGCAACAAAAGGGCAAAACTCCCCCAAGAATGAAGGGAGAAGGGGGCACACAATCCTGTAAGGTGCATGCCTCGAGGTATAATAAAATAAGACAAAATAATCTGTCCCGCTAGTTCTGTAAAGAGGGGGACTATGCACTAACTGAGCATGGAAGTGAAATCATGTCTCAGCCCTAGGAAAGAGCTCAGGCTCCTTAGAAGCACAGTGAGGATAGAACTGCTGCCTGTTTAAATAAAGTGAGAACTTTTGTCTCCAGTGCAAAAAACCCAACACCTTCAACAGCACTGCATTCCCATACAGTATTTTTGTACAGTATTTTATGTTAGCTTGAGTCACTGCTGTGCTTGTTAAATAATTAAAGGCAGTGAATGTGTTATTTACTGTCCATTTAGTGCATCAGACCCATAGCTTCACTTTGATTTTTGGTCCAGAAGGAACTGTGACGTGGCCCTGGAGAATACTTTCACAGCGTTAATTAGTGTGGCACAGTACAAACCTGCATCACTGTTTTTATTTGCGAGTCAGAAATAGTATTTGATTGTTAATTTTATTGGTTAATAATTTTTTAAAATATTAATTTATATTTTCATAGACAGTGTTTTATAGCTACCAGATACGGCAGAGTAGTCTGACTGGTTTCAGGGACCATTTTAATAGCAGCACCTACGTGCCTTCTCTGCATATAAATCAACTGGAGTAATACAAGAATGCACCAAACCGGGCTGGGGAATACTTCAGCGCGCAGCCGGTCAGTAGGTAGGATGGACAGACACACTGGCCACTCTTGTCCCGTGGTCCATCAGGAGCTGTGAGGACTGCTGTCCCGCTGCTGGGTGGTGGTCCATGGGCCCCCCCCATGCTCTGTCACTGCAGGCTGTGGGCCCCCAAACTGGAAATTCTTTGTTGCCTGACCTACAGCTACAACCCTATTTTCATAATCAGGATTGTAACCAACTTCTTTTTGATCTCGAAATGTGGCAGAAAATGGAAAGGGTGGGAAAAAAAATCCTGATGAATGAAAACTTCTTCCTATAGAAGAATGTTTTCATTTGTCATACTCATACAAGAATAAGTTGGTTCGGTAAAGAAAAGAGTACAAATTATCAGCCCTTCAAAGCTTTCCCATTTAACCACTTTATTGCAATACAACTGCCCATAACATTTGCTTTTAAAGCCCATGATGCTGAGTGTAGTTATTACATTGCATACATAAAAGATGTTTACAATTTTTTATATATATGTAAAATGTTGATCCCCTGGGCCACATTGATTTGTGCTGGCTTCACGGCTGGGTTGGTGCGGGAATTTCCCAAAGAGATGTGATTAGGCTGCAGGGAACTTTCATTCTTTTTTCCTTTTTTAATCTCCTGCTTACCAATTTAAAGGGCCTATCTCGTATTCCATTTACGTCAAAATTTCCAGGCGGTATTGGGGTATTCTGAGCTTGGGAGCACACGGCACATGCAGGCTCACACGCTTCATTTTCAACACGCATTCTGGCTGTAGATGAAGTTGGGTTGATTTATTAGTTCTTGGTTGTTTCTATAGTTGAAAACAGAACCGGGACAAATGCATTAATTAGCACCCTGCCTGCAGCAGCAGAGATGTGGGCAGGGGGAACAGGGCTCTGCAGCACAGGGGCAGGCGCAGGCTGTGGGGGGAACGGTACAGCCGGGAGGGCAGAGCTCTGAGCTGGATGCTGCCGGTTTGTCCCCTCGTAGCAGTGACCTTCACTGCTCTTTGCGGTTATCTTTCTTCTCTTGTCCTCAAAAGTTGCTCTGGGAACTGCCCAAACTTCTCCCTTTGCCTTGACCAGGGACACGAGCAACGTCTCCAGGTGATGCCCATGAGCGGTCTCAGCGGTGCCCCGGCACAGGCCCAGCTGCACCGCGTTGACCGGCAGAGACCTCCCACCACGAATACCTCTGCAAGCACGGTGCTGCAAGGACAGGTCACTGGTCCCTTGTTCCCTGTGCTGTACTGGTAGGTAGAGTGCTGGAAAGGTTTAAGCCTGCAGAGACTTTTGTAAGAAGTTTCTCTTTTTGTAAAGCAGAGACATAAGCAACTGAGGACAAATAATTTCCTAGTAATTTGTTTTATAATGAACAGCGGGTTGTAATTAAGATGGTATTCATTTTAAAGAAATTAACTGTTCTCCAACAGAGAAGAAAAAAAGTGTTTTATAGTTTCACTGTTCAAACTTTGACAAGCTAATCTTTAGAGTAAAATAATAATGGGGAAAAATGTTAAGAGATTTCTCAGAAAAGCTCATGGAAAAATGAACAAGCTCCAAGGAAGTGGAAAGTATCCAAAGTTTAAATGGTGGGTCTGTAGAGGGGACCTGAATAGGTCTGGGTGGAAAAAGGAAGGCAACCTGCAGGGTGCTTGCTTCTTCCAGCCCTTCAAGGGAGTGTTTTCACACTCTGCTCCATCCCAGTGATGCAGGTGCAGTTATGTCAATTAGCTGTTCTGGGGATTGCAGTATATGTGTGTATATAAGAAGACAAATCAACAGTTTATTTACATAGTCACTGCGTCTCATCCTAGAGCTGATTTGGGAGAAAATAAAAGGCCACATATTTAGATATTCACTGCATTTAAGAAAAAACATTAATACAGCAGCAACATTTGCACTGTTTTTCCTTTCTGGAAGGAGAGCAGAGGGGTTTTATCTGTACATTATACATTTTTAAAAGACTCTAAGTGTAATCCAGGATATTAGACACTATTCAGCTTTGCACAGGTATCTGGCAAAATGGTTTAAACATTTATTAAATATAGAATGATAAAATACCTTGAAGATCATATCCAATCAACACAGTTTCTGCTGTGGAAAATCATGTCTCATTAATCTGTTAGAATACTTTGAACCTACCAATATATAAATGGATAAAAGAGAATATCTTGACATATTTTTAGACTTTCAAAAGGCTTTTAATGAGGTCTTCCCACAGGATTTCTTAGGAAACAAGATAAAAATGGGGGTAAGAGATACAGTAGCATTATGAATCAATAAGATGGACTAAGAGGAAGGAAACAAAAGTGGTAGATAGTCTTTTATTAATCAATGTAAAGGGTCACTAGCAGTGTGCTACATGGTTACACACTCAATCTAATGGCATTAATATATTAATTACTGACCTGGAAAAGGAAACAGTTGTATAGATTAGTTAAATTCAGAAAAGATGAAAGAAATTCAGAGAAATTTGACCAAGGCAGAAGAATGAATGACGTGATAGCTAGTGAAGGTTGATGTTGATAAATATGAATGTTCTAAAACCCAGAACTTCCCCAGCATATAACTGGTCGATTTGGAAAGCTGGTCATTGCTGAGACCTTGAACAACATGCATTCAAAGTTAAATGGCAAACAAGAGGTCAGGGGCTCAGAGGAACGGGGATGAGAAGAGCATAGGAAATACTGAAATAGCTGTCTGTGACTATCTGGTACACCTCCTCTCTGGATATGGTGTGCAGTGCGTGTCTCAAAAAGGTACTGCGGACTTGGACTGAGCTCAGAAAGCAGAGGCAGATGACCCAGGGCCTTGGGAACTCGGTCTGAAGAGTGTGAAACGGTTGTGGGTGTCACCAGGACACGGTAAAACAGGGGCTGCCCTCGCTCCCCTCCCCAGCACAGGAACAAGGGGACACGGATGGGAGTTCAAAGACAGAAATTCAAAATATAAGGAATGACATTCTCACATGAGATGGATTGGTGCTCCTTGCAGAGAAGACCACGAGAGGCCTAAGCTAAATATTGGTGGCCAAGAGAAACCTATGGTGAGGGGAACCCCTGTATATCTGACAGTCAAAAATCAGTCCTGTGTTATCTAAGAAGGGATTGCTTTGGGCAAGGGGAGGCTGTTGGAGTGGTGCTTGAACACTATGGCTCCAAGTATGCAAAAAACACCAGCATGGGCAATTTATCCATACATTTTAGGATTTATAAAGCTTAGTGCTGCGTGTTCAGTTTTCTAGACAGTTTCTCTTATTGCTGTTCTGGAAATCCATTCCAATTAGATACCAATATTTGGGCTTCCAATCCAAGCAGTGGGATGCAGTGCAAAGAGGTGACACTGAGTGGTCCCTGCAGGTGCAGTTTTATAAGCACAGCTTACCTCCACAGGCATTTTATAATAATCATACTTCTCATGAAACTCTAGTTTCAGTGCCTTCAAATTAGATCTCAGCACTTAAAAAAAAAATAAAAAAAATAATTAAAAAAAAAAAAAGGTAAAAGGAGGAAAATCAATGGGCGCTCAGTCCAAACCCCAGTTCCACCTTACTTGCACTGTTGCCTGCACTGCCCTTTCCTCGTGCCCTGCTCTGGCTGCCCTCGCTCGTGGTGCCCGGGCAGGCTCCAGTCCCCTGGGGTCAGGTCTGGCTGGGCACCAGCTCCTGCTGCAGTGTGGGGCTGGGGGTGCAGGCAGGGTCCCAGGACACGGCAGCCTTTTGGAGGCACTATGGGAAGAAAAGCTGGCAGCAATGGGCCAAGCACATGCCCGGGTTTCACTCTGCTCTTCTAAATCACCACGTTAGCGGAGCGGGCGCCAGCCCTGCTGTCCTTCACTGCTCCTGTGCAATAGCAGCGGGTTGCATGGACGGACAGAATGTGTCGTGGGGGATGGCAGCTTTTTGCCCTTCTGCAGCACAGCCGTGGCTGTTCGGGGAGCGCACCACGGCAGTACCTGCAGCAGACAGGAACCATTTGCCTGGTACCAAACCCAGTGTCCTGGAGGGGCCTCGCTGCAAAGCGCTGCTGCATTTGGAGAGCTCGGGCAGCTTAATTGTCTTGTTAAATATAAATGGGCTGGTGATTTCTTAAAACTGGAAGAGTCTGGAAAGCCACTGTGAGGAGGATAATACCAGTGGTATTTAAAAATTAAAATCTGCTGTGGCCAATCATAGCAGCAGCAGCATTTGTCCTTTGGAGTCTGACTTTGATAGTCACTCATGGATGCTATAAACACAGAGGCTATGCTTGCAGCTAAGCAATAAAGTGACTGGTGCATTTCTTTTTACTTTATACACCACTGTATTGATTTTGTAGTTTATTTTTTCTTGGAGGAGAAACTAAGGTATTGCAATTTCATTTAGGTACTGCATTATAATTTCCCTGATGATTTTGTCAAATGTTCCTGAAGGAGAACACCTTCTCACAGTGAGCAGGATTCAAAGACACAGAGCTGCCTAATCCATACCTAATTGGATGAAATCGTTATGCACTTTCCCTCCTTTTGGAGTTTTTTTCAGAGTTCCTGGTTCCTTAGGGATCCTAAAAGCCACTGAAGAGGTTATTATAGTATGTCCTCAGGGATGTTTAATACCCTAGCCCTGTTCAGACATGCAAATAATCTAATTCAAAAGCTTCCTAATTAGCAAGCCAGCTACAGTTCTGGATAAGGGAGGAGAGAGAGAGAGAGAGAGATCTAAAAGGACTGTGCTTTTTCCTTTTATAGGCTGCTATTGTGCAAAAGGCAGCATAATGGATAAAAAGTAATTGTTCTGATTTTAATTGCGATCCACTATTTATAGTTTTGTTCTGTCATCTGAATAATGAGGGGATTTTGTTCATACAGCTTGCACTAAACACGCTGCAACTTAGTTTACACAGAATGCAGCATGCGCCTGGCATTTCCTCTTGGAAGCACAATCTTACATAGCAGAGATGGTCCAAGTAAAAGATGTTAAGCTCGTTAATGAATTAGCCATTTAATTAACATAATTAGGGATAATTATTTTCTTTTAATCTATTGCCAATTTTAGGACAATTAAACTAAACAATGGTGAAGCAGATCACAGAGGGTCCTGTGCAATCCTAGTAAACGCTCTTGCCCTAAATAAAGCATTATTAAATATTAGGGATGTGAAGGTGGACGAACATGAGGGCGGGCTCCTGGCTCACCTCCATGGTCCTGATGCAGAGACATGACAGCCTGTGACCCCCGCCTCTGTCGAGGAGGTCCCTGATCACTACAGAAGGCTTCTCCTCCTGGGATGGGTGGCAGTGGGACCGTCCCCACGAGCGCAAGCCTGCCTTACCGAGTGCGAACTGCTAGGAGGCAGACCTTCCGCCAGCTCCCCTTCTTGCTGTTGTCGTAAGCTCTGCATCCGGGCTGGTGCTGCACTGAATTGTGTTGCAAAGTCCAGACGAAGATTAAATTTATAAAGACCTTGTCAGTCAGCTGGTATAAAAGCACCCAGGTACCTGCATTCTTTATGTATGAAATGTAGTGAAAACTAAACACAAGGCTGACGCCAAGCCTGTATCTGTGTGGAGCAGACATGTCTGTGATGCAGGAGTATCACAAAGGCTGCAAGATCCCAGGCTGGCGGCTCCCCAGGCAGCTGCATCTCTGCCCTGCGAGGGGCAGAACCCCCATCCCTGCGCCTTCGGCTGCTGCTGCACTAAATACAGCCGCTGGCACCAGGAAGAGGAGAGGCTTCAGGTGTGATGTCTGCTTGGGGGAGCGGGAGAGAAGGGGGTCTTTTGCGAAGAGATGGTGCTGACCCCGCAGCAGCACAAGGGGAGAGGCTGGCCCTGGTTTTACGCTGCCCACTGCCACCACCCGGGGGTCTGAGCTGCTGCCCAGTGCCCCGGGCAGCACAGGCTGTCGCTGTGCTCCAGTGTCCTTCTGCAGGCTGGGGGATCTCCTGAGCAAGGCTGGTGAAGGGCTTGGATAGTTCCTTCTGCCAAATACAAATATTTATTATGAGGCAACAAAGTATTTCTCAGTGTTGGGGCTTTATTCTCCTAATAGAATAAACCAAACCAAACCAGATGACCCCTGTGTCATCCCCCGTGTGTGTCCATCCGTCCCCCCCCCAAAAAAGCCTTGCTGGAAAGTGATGTCTGAATAACTCTGAATGACAAAAAAATTTACAGTTTTTTAATAGTGGACTGCATTGGGCAACTTACATGTGGGTCTAACTACAAAGATCTGTCTACAAGGTGCCTGAAGTTCAGTAGCTTCCATTTTCCTCTAATGCTTTCTTAGGAGCATTCTAAGTGCCCCCCCCCCCCCCCAAAAAAAAAGTTTTAAAGTCTGAACCTACTCCACTGCCTGATAAACCTCAAGTGCCTGGGCTTATTAAAGCCTTCCTCTAACTGCAGTAGTCAGGGTGTGCAGTCAGAGGACTGAAAGAACACCATGTGCCACAGTGGTCACCCCAGCAGGAAAGACTGCAGCAGGGGACAGGATAGACTGGCCTGGCTCCAGCACCAGCAGGGAACTTCATCGCTTATGCAGTGCTGAGTCTCATGTCCCACATTTTGGTGCTGAGCTCTGGCTCCCTGCACGCTGCAGGACCAATCCTGGCCGTTCTGCTGTCCCTCCCAAGCCCTCTTTCACCAGCAGCTCCCAAAACGTGGCTCCAGGAGGGTGGACAGCTGTGGCACCTACCTCCCCACCTCCCTCTCTGGCTCGCACCCCACGAACCCCAACCTCCACCCCCCTGTTTGTAGGCAGTGACACTGAGAGGCAGTGATTTTTGGCCAAGCACTGGGTTTTGCCAAGCCTGTCCCTCCAAGTGATGTGCACTCTGCTGCACATGGCACTGCTAGTCAGTTCATTATCCTATTAGATTCCCACACAGCACCTGCTCAATTGGAGCCTTGTGTGCTAGCAATTAATATGTTATGCCCTGATTAATTAGCAGGGTTAATTATGATTGC
Source organism: Aquila chrysaetos chrysaetos (assembly GCF_900496995.4). Taxonomy (NCBI): domain Eukaryota; kingdom Metazoa; phylum Chordata; class Aves; order Accipitriformes; family Accipitridae; genus Aquila; species Aquila chrysaetos. Next base: position 20,144,318 of record NC_044027.1, on the reverse strand, counting down.
TGTTGCTTAAACCTATGTAGAGAGAGATGGCATCATGTTGCTGTGACTTGCAGTGCTGGGGATGCACCCCTGGGAATTGGGACCAGCACGTGTTAGCAGCAGGCCATCCCTGCAGGACGCGCTCGCTTGTTCCTGCGGTACTGTGAGCTTGGGAGTCGTGTCCTCGCTTGCTCCAATTAGCTTCCTTAAAGGGCAGCACCTCACAGCTCCTTGGTGATGAAAGTGAACTGAACCAGTTGATCCCACAGGCACTGAAAGGACTGCGGTCTCCTATGTATTTGTCCACGTTTTGTCCAGTGTAGCTTTAAAGCGAGCTATTTACAGGATAAGAGTGCAATCACCAAACTGGTACCAACCCCAACCTTGACAGATACTCTGGGCTTTCACAGTGTTCAGGAGTTTCTGGCCAGCTTTCACAGGCACGGGCGCTGGTGCCCACACCTGGGAGCCACAGCCGGGTGCCGCTTCGGCTCGGAGTGGAGAGAGCTGGACAAGAGCGGTGCGGCCATGGGGCCAGGAGGACACCTCAGGAGGAATTTCTCAGCTCTGCAGTCACAAAAGCTGGGTGAGAACAGCAGGTTAGGCTCAAATCCAGCGCACAGCTGAGCATCACCAGTTTCCCGTTAAGCTTTTGATTTGTCTGTGTGTGAAATAGTGAGACTTGGGGCCTTTTTGGCAGTTGTGAGTGAGAGATGACCACCCTTCTCATTGACTTATCCTTTTGAAGCTATCATCACTCATTTCTCTTGGGAAGAGAATGTGAGGCACTGGTAAATAATATAGGGTTGTGTATTTCTTTATCTCCCATAGTGTGTTGTCTCCTACATGCTGTTCTGTTCTAACAACATCCATCAAGACAAATGCATACCTGAGAACAGCCTCCCTCAAACCTCAGAAATCTTTTTCTGAGGTCACAAACTATACAGAAAAGACAAAGAAGAAACAAGAAGGAAATTGTACAAACAATTAAACATTTTTTTTCCGGAGACATAGAGGATTCCCCTTGTCTGCAGAAGGCAAGCACCAAAATAAGAATGCCACATCTCAAACACAAGGCAATCTATTATTCTCAGAGCAGTAACATGATACATTATCAGCCACCTTATCCTAGCAAAATGTATCATTACCTGCACTTTCTGCACTTTCCAGATCAATCCACTTTAAAAATGTAGTAATATAGAAGGGTATTAGGTACTAGAAAACTCATTATGAAAATGGCGCACTCAAATTCTTTAAAGGTGATATTTCATAAAATATACTATGCCTAGCTCTTGGCTCAATCATTCTTTTTAATAGCTCCATAGCAGCCAGAAAATAAAGTATTCATGAAGATTGAAGAAGATGATCCCATGAACTTCAATTTAATTGGTGCAAATTAAAACGATCCATCTTTTCACGCTGCCCGTCTATCTCCAATCATCAGTGCACCGCACGTCCAGCACCCTGATTACAATTATCTTTTAATAGGAAAACTTGTCACTTTTTGTGTGATTTACATAAGCTTGCACAAACTTACTGGTATCATTTAGGGTTGGAATGTATGATTTTTTTTTTTCATTCAAGTCCCCTGATATAGTTGGGGGGAGGGGGGGCCCAGAGGTGAGGTGAGCTCTTGGCAGGGGGCTCATTTACTGCACTTAAAGCCTGGACTTGTACAAGAAGAATGCCAGAAAGCAGCCTTCAATACATCTTCATTCACCAGACCTCCCCCCAAAGAAGTGCTAATGCAGCCAGATTTCATGGTGTCTTTGCAATGACCATTGCAATTACAATACAAAAACCTAGATGACATTTTGACTTTTAATTAGGAGGGAAATGATGCTGGTCCCTGCTGATGGCTCTCTCTCTCCCTCCAACTGCTCCTAGCACTCCCATCCTGAGAAGGTACCCTGCAGGGTTTAATAAGCCATCAAATCATAGTGGTGTGGGACATATTCTCAAGAGTTCAAATAAAATTACCATAAATGTATGTTTACTGTTCTTGGCCTAGCATCTGGGATCTGGCTGAGGGCCCTCCAGCCAGGAGCAGCAAAAAGGACTCGCAGTATTAATTATTGTTACTATCATTATTACTATTTTCTTTGTGATGGCCACAATCCAACAGCGAGGATGCTGCAGAATGATTCATTGCCTGAAGCCATTTATATATAATATGTTTCAATTTTGTTTCCTTATCTTTGAAAGGCAACCGTCCTTATCACAGATGGCTTCCATGCCTTAAGATGTTGTGAGATTTAGCTCTGTCTTCTGAGGCTGGCTTTTTCTATGCATTGAAATAATTAGCATTGTTTAGCTTTTGTCCGTGCCTTCCCTGATAGCATTAACCCTAAACGAGAGGTAGGCAACCCGCAGAACAAGAGATGCAACCTGCGCACTCTTCGTGATCTTACTGAACTGGCTCACACCTCTATCGAAGCACGTGGAGGGATGGTTTTTAATAAGAACTAATTTCCAGCTCCCTCTTCTCCATAGCGGTGGAGAGCGGCTGAAACTGCCTTGCTGCATAGCACACCGAGGTCCCTGCGGAGGTTATCAGCCGGCGAGTATTAAACTTTTTAGTGCATCCGCTGCAAAGCAATTTTGAGGACTCCTTTGCTGGTGGAGTTCAAATGAAACTCATGGCTGATCTCATTAAGCACTTGTCTCATTTTGGTGCATGAATATTAAATAGGAACATGTGCGAGCAGGACGCTACAGAAAGGAACATTTTTCCTCTCAGCTCAGCGCAGCTGCCGGCGCTGCCGGACTGATGTCCCGGGGCTCTGGTCCTGCCTCCCGTGGCGCTGGGGCAAGGGGTCCCCGAGCGGCCGCCCTTGCTTCCAGAAGGCAGATGTTCACCGTGCCCCGAGCTGTCGGCGGAGGAGGAGGAGGGCGGAGAGCGTGAGGGCTGCGGTCCTGGGATGAAGGGGTTTGGGGAGGGCGTGCCACGGCAGAAGACACCCCCCGCGCCTTCTCCGCACCGGGCCGCTGCTGCCGAGGGCGAGGGCAGCTCGGCGAGGGACGGTGATGGCAGCGGGGAGCCCGGCCCTCCTCCTGCCCGCGTCCCAGGCCACCCTGCCGGCAGCTCCCCAGGGCCAGGCGTCCCTCCGGACGCTGCTCCCCGGAGCTCTGCCCATCAGTCTTCTGTCACAGCAAACAACGCCGGTCGCTGTGACCCAAATAAACTCCAATCCACTTGATCTATCAGGGAAACACGCGGCGCCGACCTGCCATAAATCCCCGGGGCGGCGGGAGAGGCGGCCCGCACCTACTCCCTCCTCGCCCCGGCCTGCCGCCCACCTGCCGCGCTCCCCGGTAAGCAGGTAATCATGAGCTGCCACGGAAAGGTGACCCATTACCGTGATGGATTTGCTGTGAAAAACAAATGGACTGAGACCTGCGGATTGCTGTCCTTACTGCACCTTGGCCTTTTGTTCTGTCATATCAATATCCGCGCGGGGCCTCATTACACGCCGCTCCTGCGCTGTGACGGGAGCGCAGGGTCAGCGCCGCGCGCCGCGCTCGGCTGTGCCGGCGAACCTCACCCCGGGGGCACGCTGCCCGGGAGCCCCCCCAGCCCCGCGCCGCTGGGTTGGGGGGCAGAGGGTCCTGCGGGGTGCTCCTGCCCCGCCATCCCCGCAGGCCTCCCCACGGCCTTCCCCCCCAGCACCGTTGCCTCTCCCCCGTTCGCACGTGCAGGGTTGGCAGGGACATCGCGTCCGCTGAGTGGATCTGGGGACGCGATCCGTTTTTATTCTGTTTTCTTTCTGTCCTGGGGCCCCCGAGGGCGGGCGGCAGGCAGGGCGCGGGACGGTTCACCCAGGGAGGTCACCATGCCGCACACAAAGCCAAGCTCTGTGCTATTTGCTCAACACGGAAGACGAGGCGTTAAAAAAAGGGAAATGTTTTACACCATATGCCAATCCAGCAATATAAACAATTCAATAATATGTCAGCAATATATTTAAGTGCTGCTGAGCGGACTTGCTCTTTCCCCTCCCGGTGAGGCTCAGTCCTTTCGATAGTGAATGGGCTCAGTCTCACCACCGCCTGCCGAACGAGCTGCCAGAGCTGAACCATGCCCCGAATGCGGCACAGCCCAATCGCCCCGGCCACGGTCGCAGCGGCGCCCGGGAGCCTGCTGCAGCTGGAGGAGCCCGAAGCCTTGCCGGGGAGCGAGAGGTGTAGGGACGTCTGCCATCGCCGCAAGGAGGAGGAGGAGGAGGAGGAGGAGGAGGAGGAGGGAGAGCCAGCAGAGCTGACCTTGAGGCTGCCTGAGACTGACCCTGAAGCAGCGAGATTCTCCATTCTGTTCACAGGCACTGTCATCTCTCACCTTGCAGAGAGCGCTCTCCTTGCCCATTTATCATCACAAATGTTTCTATTTAGGCTTATTTGTTTGTACAGTTAAGCCCTGTTACATTTACACCAAGAAGAAGGACAAATTGTGATTTTATCCAATGTTAGATCATATCACTCCTTGCTACAACATTCACAGCATTAATAAGGATAAAGGGAGACTTTGGAGAAATCCAATAATACAGCACATGTGATAACGGCCCAGTGAAAGTGCTCTGGGGAGGGAGTGTGATTCCACAACGGAGACTCTGCTGCGGATACTCCCTTTGTGCACAACTTGCATTGTCTTGCTAGAAATGGGTTTCTGAACTGGCTGAACGTGGCTAACACAATTGCAGCAATGAGGTTCTGCTCATTAACCAGCATTAGTCTGCCCACTGCGACCCTTCATTTCCTGAAAAATATTTTGCTTTTACACAAAGCACTGGATGCCTGTTGGGTTCCCAGCTCTTTCCACCAGCACTCACCAGGTACAGAAATGGGCTTTTTTAATAAAGACTAAAGTCGTGGCAGAAAAGTGCCAAAACAATGGTAAGTCTGGGAAAACAGCACACAAAGACAGTGAGCAGAACCCAGAAAGCAGGCTGGAGGGTGAGGATGCAAATCCATCTCTGAGCTCATGAGAGCAGCTCTCAAGACCCCAGAAGGAGGTCACTATCCTGAGCCCTGGACATCGCCAGGATGTCCCCTGGGGACATGTGGGGCTGTGTCGCCCCACAGCACTCACCGCTACCAGGCAAAGCTGCGCCCGCTCTGCAGCTGTGCATTGCTTGACCTGCTGTCACCTTGGTCCCGATATGAAAAGGACCAGAAGAACCTGTGTAGGTGTGTTAGCTTGTGTGCAGTAGGAACATCTTTGCTAGCACCCTCGTGCTCCTAGCTGTCCATCTGCAAGCTGCTCCTGGCCCAGGAAAACTCATTGCCCTACCATGCCTGTGTCAGGAGCAGCACTTGCCTACATGCCCATCAGTCCAAACTCTTATAAATGCTCCATCCGATGGAAAAGTTTCCTTGGGGATTGGCACCTTTTTCCAGTGGAAAGCCCACGGTGGATCCAAATCCGTAAGAAAAAATACTCTTCCCTAATCCTGTGCTGCAAGAATTACCGGCTCAGGCTGGTGTCCGGCTCAGGGGAGCAGCCGGGGCTGTGCTGCAGGCTTCCTCCTGCCTCCCCCTCGGCAAAACGCTTCCCAGCAGTGCCGGGCAGGGGGGCAGCAGCCCCGGGGTCCCGTCTGCGGGCGGCTGTGCTGGAGCACGCTGCTCCGGCTGTGCCTGCTAGCTTTGGCCTGGGAGTTCCTGCCTCAAACCAATCATCATTTATGTTATCCTTACAGACGAGGGCACAGACCTTCAATCATTCTTCCTAGTTAGACACAATCATCAGCCAGATTTGTCTTGTTTAGCTGAAATACATACACAGTAACTACACAGCCCTGAAGATTGTCGGTGGATGTTTTGCTAACCCTGCACACCAAACCCTCTCGGTCCCTGCGTGGGTTTTTAAAGGGCCAGTTTTGGCTCAAAGTCTGCTCTCCTCCACGCCAACACACTTTCTAAGAACACGACTGCTGCTTCGGAGCAGCTCCAGACATTTCCAGGAGCAGAAGAGTGTGCCAGCCCTCTGGCAGAACACGGGCCAGGCTAAGCAACCTTTGCTGGCATCGCTTGCAAAATGCTCATTCCTTAACTAGGATTTCAAACTAGCACCCACGTTTCCTGCGCGGGGCAAGGGAGGCTCTGCAGATCACCCAGGGCCAGCGGCCACGGGGACATGTGGAGGCTGAGCAGGTCAGTGAGCACAGTGAGATGGGGCCGTGGCACCCGACAGCCTGCCGGGAGCTGCCGGAATGCGCTGGGTGACACTTCCCTGCCGGAGGGACCCCACTCGGTGGCAAGTCGGCACTGGCTGCTCCGGACACCCCTTGGCTACAGCCAGGTCTTGCTTACTGTGGGCACTTGCTCTTTTAATCCATTCTCATCCTGCTTTGCTCCTGATCACAACAGGCTTGCCCAGAGCCAGCCTTTACCCCAGGTGGGCTTGGGTACGGTAAATACAGCCCCTGTAGGGAGCGAGTACTGTCAGACAGCTACGAAGTCTCCTTCTCACTGCACATATATTTTCTATTTTTTTTATGATCAGCTAAAGATTTCTTTTGCATCTGCCAAGGAACTATTTTCACAAATAAGTATGTAAATCCTCTGTAAATGTATGCTAATTACTTATTTTAATTACAATGTAAATAAGTAATTACTGAATAATTTTAAAGTATTTACATGGGGGTTGTGTGATTTAAAAGCTAACTTGTTGGAAGTATAAAAACTATAAATTTTACAGTAATTATACCACAATTTATACACTGTGGCCAAATACAATTTCCATGTGCTTCGTAAGAGATAAATAAATACGTAATTCCCCAGTAATTACTGCATAATAACAAAACTATCGCATGTTTATTTTTTCCCTGTTAAGTGAAAAATGCCCATACACTAAAACAAATCCAAGGCGAGATCTTTCACAAGGATGATGAACATTCATCCATCTGATCCTGAGTAAGTTCTGAAGGAGAAGAAGAAAGGAAAATTCTGAAGGAGGTTTCTAAAGAGGGGGGGAGTATAAAAGGACGAAAAACGACACAAGGGAAACGCAGGGAAAAGCCTGCTGTCGGCACCCTCGCCTCTGCCCCTGATTGCTCAGGGCCCATGGCACCGGCGGCCCTGGCTCTGCCAGATGTTTCTGCCAGGTCTGGTGGGTCTGTGCCGTGCCAAGGCTGCCAGGCGCAGGGCTCCGGGGACCCTCCCCAGCCCCGGCCACTGGCTCTCTCGGCTGCTGTTTCCTGCAAATGCTGATGCGGGAGCAGAGCTCGGCAGGAAATTGGCAATCAAAAGGTGAGTATATAAACAGTTAAATTATATTTCCTGTGGGGTATTTTTTATTAATTTCATTGCAATAATATGTTAAACACCAGCACTGTGAAAATTAGTGTTAATGAACATTAAATGTGTTGGACAATTTAAATGGTGTGTATATATCACCTCTCTTATTATTGGGATTGGCCCAGTGGTAATATCCTTTTATCGATCCTCTGCCTTTCTCCTTGTCTCTGTCCCTGTGGAAGTGGTCATGAAGGACACTGTAAGCACACAGCTATCAGAGACATAATCTTTTAGCACTTTAATAACACAGTGAGCAGCCATCACCTACCAGCCCTTAATAACTGTCTCCGTCAGCTCTTTAGAATTTGCAGATTACAGAGTCCTTCTAAATCTTCCCTGAAAAGGCCAGGCGCATTAACGAGCCTACCTGGGCCCCGGCTGCCAGCATCCTCACGCTCCTCCCTCGCCCCCGGGCAGGCTCTCCGCACACTGCTTCCTCCCCAAAATAGCTATTGTACAGCCTATTTAGAGTCAGGAAGATACAGGGATCTATATATAGATTTTGTATTCCAGCTTGCGGTACTCTGCTTTATGCCCATGCGTGCAGCTTGCCTCTAAGATCCGCTGTTAATTAGGTTTGCACCGTAATACAGATTTAAAAGAACAGGTGTGGGCGGGAGGTTAGCTACCGTGGGCTCATTAAGGCCGAAGACAGATTTCTCGGTAGCACACGTGCACGTGCACGGGGCTGCTTCGGAGCTGCTCTGCTCGGCTCCGACTGCGGCAGAGGCGAAGCGAGAGCCCGCGCACACGTGAACCTGTGCCGGGGGCTTCTCCTCCCCTCTCATCCAGCGACTGTGGCTGTAATCCGAATGCTCCCTCCGGAAAAGCTGCACGCTGTTGCTGTCACTTCAGTTACCAAGTCAAGAGTGCTTCAAAATTTTGCAGCGCAGGCGTTAAGGCTGCCCGTTCATCCCCGGGTCCCCACTTTCTGCACATTGCCATGCAGTCACAACCTACGTGTTCGCGTAACCTGTATTTTTTTGAAGCAATATAAAACCAGAGCCTCACTCAGTGGTCAGAGGGCTCATTCCCAGTGGCTCCGTAGCTGGACAAATACTATCTCTCTTCAGCCAGCAGGCAATGGGTAACCCCGGATTGTGGAAACCTGGCACTGAAAGCAGAATTATGAATTTCCTCATCGGCTTTTTCCCGATGCTCAGTAATATAATGCAAGTGCTTCACAAACGCAAATTAAACTCTCCTGCACAATATCGCTATACAGTGACGTGCTAATATTATCCCCATTGGGGAACCAAGATATTTTTATGCCTCTGCACTCATCTTACATCTAAGTTTTGCTAATAACTAGATTTGTGCAGTTGCACAGCTTTAAAAGAACAGGTTAAGGGGAAAATTGATATGTATTCAGTAACTCTGAGTACCTGGATTAAGATGCTTTTTTTTTCCTCCCAGAACACTTAGCATTTCTATAGCCTTGCACATGTTCCAAGCACGGGCCCCACTCGACTGCATTCCTGGTGGGATTATGTTGCTATTCCAAAGGACTTAAAAAAATTAATGATAAAATGGCTGTGAGATCTGTGGGATGTGAGCATGCCTACATACACCAAAATCTCTCCACACTTGGAATTAGTTTTATTGCAAAATTCATTGCGAGTATGAGTAAAGACAGAGCTTCAAAGCAGTGTACTTTCACTAAACTATGGTAGATTTTCAAACAATTTGTAAAATGTTCTTTCTGAGGACAGGGCGAGACAATTTGAAGCCTTTGGTCTGGAGTATAAAGGAGCTCAGTTTTTTTGAGTAAGTGGTTATAAAAATTGTTAACATAACAGTGTGTCTTTGCTCCAAGCCTGTCCTCAGATACGAAATTCCTAAAAATTATCTATATGGCTCTCGGGCCATTATCTGCTCGTTTATGACTGTAAAGAACTTATGTGGGGGGAAGCTTCAGCAAAATCCTGCCCAGGAAAGGGCAGGGGCAGCCAGCCCGCTGTCCACAGGGGCAGTGTTTTGCAGCGATTGCCTGGCAGCGCAGGCAGCGTTTTTAATTGTATTTTTTCTAAATTTCTGCTTTATAAAGAATTCAATTTGTTTTATTGTTTGAGATTCATATCCAACATTGCAGAGTAAATTTAATACACAGTGGTTACACTTTAAAGTGTTTTAGTTAATAAAACACATAAAAATAAATAGGAAAATCAATGCTTTTGTTAATATTCTGTCATTTTTACACATTTTAAAATTCATAGCAGCTCTAAAAGCACACCACAAGTGTAGTGGGTTCCGGCTTGGTAAATAGCTGAAGATGCTGAGCCGACAAAAATCTTCATCAAAAGTTAGGTTAGAAAGTTTAAGCCTCTGAGTTTCAAAATCCCCTGATTCGCCCATGCAAGCGGGGGCTCGGGGCTCCAGCAGCCTCCTGGCATCCTCCAGCAGCCAGCAAGGCGCGCGGCTGGGATGGCCACGGGCACCCCAAGGCCATTCCCAAAAGGGACTCGCCATCACCCCGGCGCTGCGGGGCAGGGAGTGGGGCCGGGAGGGGACGCAGGGCAGCTCCCTGCCCGGGGGGAGCACGCCGGCCCCACGGGCACGAGGACCCCTTCCCCAGCAGCCAGGCGAGACATACCAAAGGCAGCGATGGTTTGCGCAGCCCCGGGGTCACGGTGATGGCCTCGAACGCCTCCTCCCGCGCTCGGCCCGGGCTGTGCAGCAGGCACCGTGCCCCCGGAGCGGCTCTTGCCCACAGCGGGGGCCCTGGCGTGGCCGCGCCCCTGCCCAGGGTTTGGGACGCAGCCCTGTACGGTCTCATTTAGTCTCAAGGTTTTTCCGCAGCACGGTCCGGTCGTGTAATTGCTTTGCTGGGCTGTCCCATGAGACACAGCATGGAGGCACCAAACTGCAATCTATAACCCTGTTATAACATTCAAACGCTTATTACGTCGGGCTTCTGTCTTGGGCAAAAAATGGAATTTTTGACGGCATTAGCCTTGTTGTAGGTTTGCAGTTTGACATTCCTTCTGTCCACAAAGGGGAAAAAAATATTCTCTCAGAATGGGGACAATTAAAAGTGAATAAACCAGAAAATTTCAAACTTGGCTCGTGGAAATCTACCCTGTACACGGTTAAGATTCCCCCTCTAGAAAAAGAACTGTGTGCATTCAAGCAATTAGAGAGGTAAATATCCTCCCGCAGTATGCAAACAAAAAGATCCACAATGAGACAGAAAGCTGAAGTAGGAAATCCCATTTTCTTTGTGACTTTTTAAACCGCACAGTGTTAACAGCCACATGGAAAATCTTTCTCATTAACACCTAGGGCTCAAGGGAAATGTTGTCGACGAACGCCTTATTGCATATAACCCCAAACCCTTTAGGACCTTGAGACGCTCAGACGAACTGGAGTAATGACCTGGAAATAGTCCTCTGGGCCTGCTGCAATAATGATGTGGCTGGCTGTATTTTTTTAATATGAGGAAAGAGATTAAAGAAAATAACAGCCCTGCTTGACTCGTTCATTATTACTGAGGTGAAGTGACCACTAAGAAATGATGACAGAAACCTTGCTCACCAGTCACCGGGACCCAAATGGGGCTGTGAAGGTTTCAGACACTGCCTGCCTGAAGGCAGCATAATAAATTCAGACATTATCTGATATGGATGTATCATAATGAAAAATAAATTTGCAAAACAGTCTGATATGAGTTAATCCATAAAGTATTTTATTACTTCATTTTCTTACATTGAATCCATCATGCATTTTTCTGGCAGCACATTTTTAATTACTTTTAATTTAAATATATGCATCGGCTGCTCAGATTGGTTTTGACACTGGTAAATTTAAAAAAAAAAAAGAGCAATTATTGTCCCTCTCCACCCCCCCTGCTCTCCCGCGCTCCTTCCCCTGCAGAGAGCACAGCGCTCCAGCAGCCCTGGCCCGGCACAGGGAGGCTCCTGTGGGTGAGGATCTGGCCCCGAGCCCCAGCAAGGCTGGCGGAGGTGACGCTGGGTGCTCCTTCCCCTTCGCTGCCATCTTGCTTAGGGGACATGGAGATGCCTCATCCTGCAAACTGGCTCCCGTGCATGGTTCCTCCAGACCAAAGGGGCTGCTCCCTCCGCCAGCTGCTCCCGGACCCCGGGAGCTCCAGCACTGCAGCCTCGGCGCTGGGCAAGGGTTAAGGGACGTAACAACCACACTCGGCGTATTCATTACTACTGATGCAAAAATGACCATTAAGGAATCATGACAGAGACCCTGCTCATTTGTGTCTGGGACAAAGCACAGCTGCCCGGGGCTGCCTAATGAAATCTGAAACCATCACATTTATTTGTCATATGGGTGTAACACATTTGCTGAGCACTCTAATAAATGTAATAATCCAAATATTCCTCCAGTTCTTTTAGAAGAAATACATTTATTGCCTGTGAAGCCTCCTAATAACATTTCTTAATCGTTTCCCCGCCTGCCACTCTCCCTCGCCGTGCTGGGAGAGGGTGGTTGCCACCAAGAGTTGAAGCCCAAACTCTCATCCGGAGTCAGCAGAGGGGCTGAGCTGAGAGGGGCTCCCGGAGCAGCGCTAGCAGCTGACACAAAGCCGTGGCTTTATCCACTACATTGCTCTGAAATAAACCCTGAGCTTTTCCCTTTCTTGCAAATCCAGCGGGATTCAGGTTTTGTGCCAGCGTGCATTGCCCACGGCAGTGAATGGGGAGCAGGGGTGCTGCGTGCTGGGGCAGGACCCCCTGACAGCCCCTGCGGAAGATGAGAGCCCGTCATGGCCCCAGTGGTGCTCCCGGTCTCACCGATGCCAGCAACAGCCACGAGTGCCACTGCCCAGGGGGTCTCTGCCATGCCGCCCTGGCTGCCCATGGGAGACCACAAGTGCCAGCAGCTGCGCAGTGCTCCGGTGGTCCTGTGCCATGCCACGCCATGCTGTGCCATGCCGTGCCATGCCATTCCATGCTGTGCCACGCCATTTCGTGCCGCAGCAGCTGCTCGCTCTGCCTGCGCCGAAGGCTGTGCCAGGCTCTGCCTCCTGCCTGGCGGGAGCGGCGTCAGCCTGCCTGTCCCCTTTCCTTCCCAGGCTGATTAGCCGTGACCTGGTGCAGGGAGCACGCACCACATCTGGCCCAGGCCCCTGTAAACGATTAAGCCATGTTTCATGCCAGCTGTTCGCTTACAATTGCAGAACGGTGCTCAGAAGCTCTCCGGAGGGCCCCGTGCGAGGCCACCGGGTCACTACCAGCCGCTGCCGAGAGCTGCCACAGGGATACGGGGCTGGGACTGTCCCTGCGTCCAGCCCGCAGCACCGAGATGCCTCTGCCATGTCAGGACCCACCACGCCTGGGCTCCTGGCAAGGTCCCCAGGGACGCGCGGCTGCAGCCTGGCGCAGCTCGTTGCCCCGGCAGGTTGTGCTTGACTCAGGGATCAGCGCCGTGCCCGGCCCCTCGCACCCCCCAGTCCCCCTCTGGAGCCCAGGCAGGGCTCAGGCCGGCGGCCGGGCAGGGAGGCACCGGCACGGCAGCTGAACGTGCAAAGCGGCACGGAGCCGGGCGGCGGGGCTCAGCGCCACGTGCTGCTCACGGCACAGGCCCGTGAAACCGCTCCAGTGTCAGACTGGTTTCCGTTTCGCCGCATTCTCAACTGAACGGGATTTATTTCAGATTTTCTTTGAAATTTGTCTTGAGATAGTCTTTTATAATTTAGAGACAGCTCTCATTTTTTAAAGCTGAAACTAAAGAAAAGTTTTTCGAATAGGAAGCCCCATGGGGCTTTCAAGGGAGCAAATGAGCAACAACCACTTTCCCCAACATAGAAGTTGTTTTACATAGGAAAGCTTTTAGCCAGAAAGCCGCACATTGCTCTGTGTGGCACCGGTTCACTCTGACACATCAGAGGTAGTTGAACATCAGCTGCCAGCAAACATGGGAATCTGTGAGCCAGGGAGGGGCCTTTGGTACCTCTAGTGATGACCCATCTGCAAAATATGCTAAAATTCATACATCTCCTGTAGTCCATTCCCATAACCGGAGGATTTTCCCATACCTGCTCTGCTGGGGCTGGCAATGCCAGTGGAAGCAGGAGGCAGACCTTTGTGTTAGCAGAGTGTGAGCTAGCATTTCACACACCACCACGCCAAACAGAACTTTGATATGCTAAGCAAATATTGAACTTTATTGGTTTAATTTAATTAAAATTTATTAACCTTTTATTAAACATAAACCCTCATTAAAATTCTCATTCCTGTCTCCTACAACACCACAGCCATATTCTCATTTCCAAGCTCATTAAATATCACCCAAAGAGAGCCTATTTCTTGAGCACTGATTGTTGATAAACTATAATATAACCCAGGCGTGTCCCAGAGACTTTGGAAAGAGGACGAAATGAAATCCAAACACGAGCCCTGGTGCCATTGTTTGGAAAGGAAACCTAAAAGAGAAACAAAGGTCCAGCTTCAGCCCCCACTGCGGCACAGGGACATGTGCTTGTGCAGCCAGGCTCTGGGACACTGTCCAGAAATGGCACCATCTTCTGCAGAGCAGCATGGGGCTCAGCGCCCGCATGGCCGAGGCTTTACGTTCGGCTTGCCCCTGCCTGATGGCAGCACGCCGCCCCAGTGCCACCCGCTCCCTCCTGCCCACAGGTCTCCCCTTGCCGCCCAGCTCACCAGCGGGTCCCGTGGCCAGGACAGCCCTTGGCAGCGCCGGCAGCGGGGCTGGCTCCCGTGGCGCTTGGCAAAGGCACCAGGCACAACACGAGAGCCTCCAGAGAGGTGAGGAGCCAAACCCCAGCCCTGTGTCCCGGCACAGTGCCGCTTCCCACAAGCAGCACCGACTCGGCTGTGATTTAAGAGACACGGCTGCTGCAGTGCCATGATCTGCTTGGTAAGTTGGTGTCCGCTCACGACGCGTGATACATCTCTGCTCTACACCTTTCTGCCTCTGCCCCAGAGATCAGCGAAGGGACCCCCAAGCCCCAGATCTGAAGCCGGTGGAGCCCCGCGCCGTGGCCACGGCAGTCCTCAGGGGCAGCCCAGCCCTCGTGCTCGCGCTGAAGCGCTCAATGGGAAAGGCAGCTGGGGCAACTGTCGACGTGGCCCTGGCAAGAATGTAAAGGTGGCCGGTCAGTGGGCAAGCCGAACAGACCAAGCGCAGAACTGCCTGCCCTGCCTCCACAGAGGCCTGGAAGGGGCCAGACCAAGGAGCACGGGCTGCACATTTCTTTGCAAAGGGAGCTTTGCAGCAGCCTCTGCTGAATTACTCATGGATCAACATCCCCTGTCACACGGATATTGTTTTATTTGAGAGTAAATGAAGCACAAAGCCTGACACTCTCTGTGGCAGCTGCTGGGGTTAATCTTGGGGCCCACAGATCACTCCAGCCTGCAAAATAAAAAGTGGGGAAAGCCTCATTTAGGGGCTGTGCACTTCCTGCCACGCAGGGTCAGCCGCAGTTAACCTGGCCCACAGCCAGGTACAGCCCTGTCCCCTGGCCAGCCTCTGGGCTGGCATGACACTGAGGCCTCCACGGGGCACCACAGAAGCGCTCGCAGCTGCTGGGAGCAAGGACGGTCCTGCTCCAGGTGTCAGGAGTGAAACCCAGCTATTGTCCTCGACTCTGTCAGTGCTCCCTGATACACTCGGACCCTTTCACTCCTTCTCCAGGAGCATCCTCTCCCCACCAAGGTGCACATGGTCCACCATGGCCAGTCTCATCTCGGGGCACAGTCAGCACCCTCACACAAGAGCAGCTCAATGCTACTGCTGCCCCAGAGCAAGGCAGAGACACTGCTGCACCCCAGAGCAGAGCAGGACCAGCCCAGGAACACCCCCCCAGCATCCCTCTTCACTTGACCCCCTCTTTGCTTGATTAGCGAAGACAGAGCCATTCCTCCGCAAACCCTGGAAGCAGCACTCTGGCTGGAGAGGGAGCAGGGGGCTGCAGGTCAAATGGCTGGAGCCCTGATGAATATGGAGCAGTGCAGAGCAAGTAATTGATTTCAGGGAAGTGGGAAAGGGACGAGCCGTGAAAGAGGTCAGTGGGACTGAGGGATCTGTCAGAAAGGGCGGCACAGGAGAGCAACTACATTTCTCGCAGGAGGGAGAAGGGGACAGGTGCCCACAGAGACCGAGCTGCACAGGGGCTTATTAAAATGGGGTCTGTCCGGTGAGTTCCAGCTTGCTTGGCTCCTTCTTCTCCACCTTCAGCTGGAGCATCTCTAGGTGCAAGCATTTCCCCCAAAAATGATGAGACTCCAGAAATTCGGACAGAATCGCTGCATTGTTTCATACCTTTACAAAGCCAGGTCTTTTATTTCAGCATCTGGGGATGGCTTTGGAAATCTTGTCCTCTGTGTTCCTAGAGCTTTGCTCCATGTTATCATGTGCTAGTCAACCCAAGTCCCAGCCACGGAGTGCCACTTGTGATGGTGCCTTGGGCCTCGCCCAGTCCCCAGCCTGCTCCCTTCTTGACTGCTGAATTTCCCGGTTTTCCAGTAATACAATGAGCAGGTCTTAAAATCTGTGCCTGCCACCTCCAAATTACACAACCATCGGGAAGAGGTGGCACTTCTACAAGCACTGGAGAAGCTTGTGCTGCAGTCAACATGCTGCTGAGTTACGGAAGCAACTCGGCACGTGGCCGCCTGCCAACGTCTCCTGCCAGGCAGCGGTGCAAGTCTGGGACCTGCCCTAAAGGATGGTGCTGGCTTGGTGCACAGCTTGACCTTGCTTATCACAGACAAATTCATGTGCGATATAGCTATAAAGAAAAGATATGTTAATTGTGCCACATAAAGTCTGTGATTACTCCGGCTAATCTGTCAAAGCTGGGAAATATTGACTATTGTGGAAGAAGACCATTTGCTACTGCATCTGTGGAGCTGAGGCAAACGCTGAGCGGCTCCTGGGCACTGAAAGCATTTGCAGTAGGAGGGAGAGCAGAGGCCGCACCGCTCCGGAGAAGGGGCAGGACTGCAGTGGGTCTGGCAGATTGAGGGGAATTTTTGAGACATATTCCCCTAGAGAGCAGGACACACTCAGTCCTCAATCAACAATGGATGTCGTTGTCATCTAGCAGCTTCTATAGACGGACACTCACTAGCAATGAGAAGGGCCAAAGAGGTTCAGAGAAGGCCGTGGGACACTGGCGTGCTGTGGTTCACCCAGTGCTTGCCCACTTTGGAGCACATGCAGTGCCAGCAGTCAGTAACCCACCCTTTCTGCCTGCAACTACAGCATGGGAAGAGGACAGAGGGACATAAGGAACAATTCACTTGTTTGTTTTCAGGCTGGTCCAAATCTGATACCTCTTCCTAGATCCTATAAAAGCTGTTCATGAGCTGCTAGGGACACATTTTAGGTATTTTCATCCTATCACAGCAGAATGACCCAAGCCTGTAAAAGATTTTTTTTTTTATTGATACAGACTGGGTATGTGTATATCACTTGTGGCGTCATCCCACCCCTGTTAATAAGATTAAAAGCCACTGCTTGCATGTGCCAAGCTTACCAAATCATTACCTGCTGTATATTAAGTGTTTAATTGCATAAAATGACATCATGTTTATCTCTGCAGCATTAGCATCTAGTCTGCAGTGTCAAAGCGATAAACATGCATGATATCATCAGTCATTATGTGGACTTAAAATCAATTGCTCTCACTGCACCCTCTTGTACAGAGAGGAGCACAATACATTAATGAACTTGAGCAAGAACCTAAGTGACAAGATGAAACAGCATAAATAATATCACTTAAAATGTGTTATCTATAACAATGAAGTGTCTCAAATAATAGAATTATGGATTCCAAAGAGGAAAGCAAGTTATTGAAATTCACACCATGGGAGCATCAGTGTGTGCTCATCAACAAAATCACCTATAAATTAATCTGATTTAATGCTGGACGCAGGTTGTATAAGACACCAACATCACTAATCAGCTTTATTTTATAAATATGTCCCATTATACAATCTATTTGCCTGCATAACTTGACTAAGCAAGAATTTAAGATGTGGGTCAAAAATTTTTACCCCTGCCTTATGATAATTTCACTTAGGCCCATGTAAACAGTTCTCTTGGCAACTTATTAGTCCCATTATTTCAGAATTTTCTTCAATGAACCATTTTTTAGCTATCAAAACATTTAGTTCCAGCTGGCTTCAATGATATAGACTTCAGACCAACTGAATTTATGAGTTTAACAAGATTACATAGTCAAATAGCCATTCCTTACAGAGTTCATATTTCTAAATAAACTGTCAAGGTACAACCCAGAACAAAGTCTATTAGAAGAGGACATGCAGAGTCCATTGACTTTAACTGTATTGATTATGGATAATTATTTGGTCTCTGCTGTCTTCTCACATTTTTACAAATTTTCTGTGGGAAGTCTTAAACTTTATTGTTTACTTCTCAAAACAAGGGAAAAGGACAAGGGCAAAAATCCTTTCATCTCCCCTTAACCATCATGAAATCATCCCATGCCCTATGGCGGTACAAAAGTTAAGGCTATTTCGGAGTGAGAGCATTCATATAGCTGGAGGTGGATTATTTGCAAAATCAAAGCCAAGCCGGATGACATTCTGTCAGGATAAACAAACCGTTCAACCACAAGACTATGAGTACTGACCAGAAAGAAAAGAAATATCTTGCACCTAGCGTATCAGGCACTTCCAGTTCTGCAGCGATAAAGACAGAAAAATTCCACGGCCAGATGGAGGCTCCTTGGCACAGCCATTACAACGTTATGTCCCTTGTTCTTTTTATTAGCAGGAAACATCCTGCTCCTCGTCCTCCGCCCTCGCAGTCCACCCAAGCCAAACGACCGAAATGTGTTGTGACACCGCAGCCGGCAGAAGAGCACGTGTTGCCGCTTAGGCTGCAGGCTGTGCGCTCACTGTGCTGGAGGTGCAATGGGGCGTTTCTGTGCCCCCCAGGAGCGGGTGCCCCCACCCATCAGCAAGAAACGTGGCCTCCGGACGACGAGGCTGGGCTCTCCCGGTCGGGGCTGCCTCCCGCAGAGCCTCCGTGTCAGGAGTCCCCCCAGGGCCGCTCCTGGGGCCACCCCATGCCGGCCATGAGCCACCATGGCCCCCCGCTCCCGTCAGGGCCCCCTCGCCCTCCCGACAGCAGCTGGGCGGGTGGGGACACCCCGGCACCCGCGTCGTAGGACTTCCCTCTAACCCCATGCTGTCGTTTGGTGCCTGGCGTGCTGTCCCGAGGGTCACCCGCCTCCACGAGGGGAGTCGCGTCTGCCGGGCGCACACGCAGGCGTGGGCAGGCAGCCTGCAGCACCTCGCCTCCGGCCGCCCCGTCCTCCGGCCGGCCCGTCCGCCCGCCCCGGGACCACCGCCTGCCTCCCGCCACCGCCCAGCGCCCCCGCAGAGACCGGGGCCGCCCGCGGGCCCTGACAGAGCCGGGGCCCTGAGAGAGCGGGGGCCCGACGCCTCCTTCCCCGGCCTCGGCGGGGCTCAGCGCCCTGGGTTTCTTCCCAGCTCCGAGCAAAATTTCCACAGGCAGCGGAAGCTCTGGCGGGAGCGGGACGCAAGGTGTCGGGGGGGCTCCGCGCCCGCCAGAGCCTCCGCAGGGGAGACTTCCCAAGAGGGCGCGAGGCGGCCGGCCCACGCGTCCCCACACCACTCCATCCCCAGAAGGAGCCGGCGGGGCTGGGGGCTGCCTCTGCCGCGACCCCCGCGGGCCGGGGACGAGGGCCGGGCGGGTGGGCGCGGTGGGCAGGGAGGCGACGGGCCGAAGGGCCTCGCGGCTCGCCCCGGCCAAGTTTTCAGCGAGACCCTCTTCCTCCGCCTTGGCCAGGGTCTCCTCATCCTCCGCAGCCCACGTCGCTCTCGCCATTGGGGGTCACTGTTCCAACAAAAGCTGCGTCTCCGCTGCTTTCTCCGATTATTAAAAACAATATTTCTGCTACAGCTGTTTCCTGATTTGGCTGATATGTTAAGCTAGAATGAAAGGGTTTGTTGGGAATTTTTTTTCTCATTTACGGCAACTTCCTTAACTTCACTTTGAATTTCCTTTAAACTCTGATGAAATACAGTTCATCTGCCACCAAAACCTGAACCGAAATGATGTGAAAAAGAACCCACGAAAGGCTTTTTATGAGATCTCATTCTCCCTGCACAGGCAGCCCTGATCAGGGACTGTAGGCAAGGAAATAATTTCTTTTAAATGAGTGTCTGGTTCCCTTTATATTTTTTTTCTTTCGCTTCAGATTACAAGGGAAAAAACCCAAGGTGTCAATCAGCTTTAAAACAGTTGAGCTGATCTTATTTCTTCTACGTACTGTATTCAAGCCAAACATTCCCTGAATAGAAAAAGCATAGAAAACTCATAATAGCTAAATTGGTGCTTTTAAAGCCCAAATTTAACATGCCTCCTCAGGGACATTTTCCCAGCATAGAGGAAAACAAATATATGTGATTTAGTGTCTATTATAGAGGTTAAAATTTGCACCTATTCTTTCTTACACCCTGTCACGAGAAGAAAGAGCAAATTTTGGGTGGGAGAGGTATTGGGAGGCAGCATTGCACAGGCTGGCGGGGATAGGCAGGGAGAGAGGAATTCTCTGCAACCGCAGAGCCCGGCACAGCCAGGTGATCCATTTCAAAAGTGACACCATTTTTGCGAGAAAACAGGGAAGATCTACAGCATTTTCCTTTTGCACTCAATAGATAGTAGAAAGGAAGCTGTTTTTCTTTTCTTTGTATTTAATTTTTAAATCTAGGTGTTCCTTGGCTGGTAATAAAACTCTGTGCAGGAAACTGAGCACAAAGCGGATGCTAGTTCAGGCGGTGCGAGGACGGGAGCTGCAGGTCTGGGCCTGGGATGTCCTTGCTCTGCTCTGGGGAGCAGGGTTTCAACATTTTTGGTCTTGGTTGTCCTTGGCATTGGAAGGCTCACGGCCCCTTGTTGGGGCAGCCCCTGCCAGCCTTGCTCTCATCGCATTTGCTATTTTGGTTGCACCTGAGCTGGATTCAGAGACCTTCTCCACCTCCTCCTCCCCAGGTCGTGTCATCCTTAGTCCTGCATGAGTCACCGTGCTTAATACCCTCTTCACCCACCTGCAGTCAAGCAATCTGGGAAGGTGGGGAGCTATTAAAAGTCCTTCAGTCAACGGGGGGCTGGCTGTGTTCCTAGTGCAGCTGAGGAAGAAGCGGATGGAGGAAGAACAGCAGTGGCGACTGCAGCCTCAGCTTCTCTGGGCTGGGATGATACCTATGGGCATCTCTGCCAGGCATGCCTAGGGTCCTGGGTGTGTTGCCTGCCTGTCTGTCCGTCTGTCTCTGGTGATGGCTGTTAGTAGGTTCCTTGAGAGAGGGCAAAAGAAGCAGGAAAAGGGTATAAAAATGATTAAAACAGTGTGTCTGACTGCAGCCCCTGGGTTCTTATCTGTAATTAGGGAATAATATGTGAGCAAAGGGAGTGCTGGTAGCTTTCTATTTTTTAATCTGCTTGCTTTCATTTTTCATACATTAATTCTTCCTTTTTATCTCTTGTGGTATTTTTCTTTTGTCTGTGTCATCTGCCCCTTCATTAGCCTATAAAGCTTGTCCTCAGCTCAGTTAGGGAAACTTCCTTCTTATTTCACCTTCTAATATTTCCACTATCTACCTCCAGGCAATCTCTCCTAGTACAGTGAATTGGAGAGGTACAATAGCTATTGTGAATTACTCCTTGCAGTCTACTCCTGCACTCCGTATTTATTACTGGATTTACTTTATCTGCAGTGATGCACTGCTGCGGTAATCTGTGTGTCCGAGCCTGGGAGGCTCCTGGAGTGGGGTCTGCAGGGCTTCCACAGCCCAGTGGGCTCAGGCTGTGCTGAGCCCAGCCTTGGCTGGGAAGTTGAGCCTGCCCTAGACCCAGGAAAGCTCTGCTTTGTGCAGCCTTGAGGGAGGAACTGCTGTGGAAGACTTTTTTTTTTTTTTTTAAATGCAATGGAGGTTAAAATTACTTGTTGTGGTGTCCTGGAGCTTTGGCAAAGTCTGAATTGTGAGAACTTGCAGGGCTCCTGTTTGCAGCAATCAGTTAATCCCTTCTTGGGCTTACCCCTTCTTACAGAGAAGCTGAATCTGGCAGGGAGAAAGAGTTTAAAATCACTGTTAGCAGTTGCGTAGAACCTAAAAGTTATAGCGAGTGGGATAAGAAGAGTGGTAGCTGCCTGATATTTGGAAATAGAGCATTTATTTGGGGCAATAAATTGTTTCCTCTCCCTCATCAGTTGTGTTACAGGATCTCCGCGATGACCTGCCAAACCAGTCTCTCTTCATTTGTGACACTCCAGGCTGTGAGAGAAGCAGGCAAGCTGGGTAAGCAGCCAGAGCCGGGCTTTAGGAGCTGGATTAAGCAATGAGCTGTGGCAGGGGAGCCTGGCTGGGAGCGCCCAGCGAGGCATAGCACTGCAGAGCCATCAGCTCCCACGCAAACATGTACTGTTACTTAAATTGCATTTCTTTGGATCCAAACCAACGAGGAATTCAAATAAGTCCTTCTCCACTGATTGAGACGTGCCTGTGACAATTCCAAGTACGTACATTTCTATAGAAGCCTTTCTGGGTCAAAGGACCAGAGTGCAAATTAGTTTGCTGGATCAGCTGAGGGATTTTTTTATATTCACAAAAACATCACCAGCTTAATTTTTAAACTGTGTTCAGACTTGTGCATCCTGCCTACAAGGATGCTATAGCTTGAGTACTTCAAACGAATTGTATTCCTTCCTTTCTGGCTTTGCTTTGATTCCTTTTATTTTATCTTTAATTTGATTTTAAATATTGTGAGATGACAGAGGAAAGGGTCTCCTTGAGCAGCGCGCAGCATGCTAACTCTCCTATTTCAAATATACAGCATGCTTAGGAACTTAAACCAACCACAGCTCACTTATTTGCAGCAGGTCTAAACAGTTGTTCCTGAAACTGAAGCATGGATAAATGTTTAAATTCTTTAAAAATATTAGTATAAATCTTCATAGTATAAATTAGGACCTAAATCCTTCAAAGCTGGGAGAGAAGGCAGGGCCCTCTAGTCAAACACTCATTGTTTTGTTAATCCCAGGAAATATCTGGTTACCAGTGTTTTCTTGGTGTATCTCAGTCTAACACTTATTTAGCCAATTAATCATCAGTTCCAAAAAATGATTTTTGTTAATATTTTTTTCTGGATCAATAGATTTTATACAAGAATCTTTCTGCTCATTAGTTGGAGGGCAGCTCCTTGAAACAAATTCTGCCTGTGATTCTACCTTAAATTCATCAGTAGATATTAAATAGGTCATTGGTGTAATAAGGGCCAAATTTGCTTCTCATAGATCACAGTGGCCAGTGCTCCTAGGGTCTAATTATCCCATATTTGGTCAATAAGCCATTAACATACAGCCATGGATGTTAATAACCATTTCATGAAAAAGTCCTGGTAATTTATGAGATCAACATTGGTTAGGAAAATTAATAAATATTTCATTCCGTAAGATTTATCCGAGGACATTTTGGTCTGAGGGAGGAAGCACTGGGCTGCGAAAAGGGGGCCCAAGCTCAGATAAAGGAAGAAAGATTGGGGAAAGAAAGCCCAAATGCCAAGCCCATGGTAGCTGGGTTTAACTTGGGCTAATAAAAATTTACTTCAAATCCTATAGCTAATAAATCCAAAGGGTGTATGAGGGAGTCCAGTAAAACCTGACTTAACATTATGTTAGTGCTATTAACAATATTTATATAGATGTCATTTCACAGGAGGGTTAAAGCTGGTAAATTATGGGCCAGGCACAGCAAGTCGCATCATGGAGCTGGCACGTCTGTATATATTCAGGTACCATAGCCTGCCCCTTTTTGGGTAACAACAGTTTAAAATAACATGGTAAACAAAGGTGGCAGGCTCAGAATTTCTGGTAACTCTTAGCCTTCATGTCTCACTGGGCGCTGCCTTGAAGTTTAAGAAACTTCATCATAGGATTTAATTTACTGTGTTTACCAATCTATTCTTCAACTGATAGTAAATCTATTCCATTTTATTAGGTATACAGCAATTATAAAAGTGTGACATTTTTTCTAGCTGTGGGCTTTAGCAGCAATCATGTTTTGCACACTTCTGTATTCAAAATACTTTCCTATGGCTAACAAACCTAGTAGAATCTTGAATTCTACCTTGCAGTCACTTCCAAAATGTCAACTTTTTTTAACTTTAGGCTGCTCTTAAAAACTCAGTTTGAGCCTGTGAAGGCACAGCCGAGGGCACCAGGGCTCAGGACCAGCATGGTGCTTTGCCAGGAGGCTCACCTCGTAATGTGCTGATGTTTCATAGCTGAGAGTAATATTGGCTATGCCAGCCCTGCATGGAGGAATGATATGTGGTGTTAAGTCCTGATTCAATATGGTGCTTATGCAGGTGCTTAAAATAAAACAAAACAAAAACCAGGTTTTTAATACTTTGCTGAATTGTGCCCTTAATTACTTTTGCAGCGGGTTGAAATTGCACACCTCACCTGGGTGTTATGTTCTTCAGGATCTTGCTGACAGGGATTGACACACTCAAACAGTGATGAGTGTTCTTACCAATATGATTAAACTAGATTATTTCTTTCCTGCAAAATATTGGGTTTGGAGATTAAACCTAGATTGTGTGGTTGTAGAGCTGCGAAGAGCAGTCCTGAGGGTATATTCAGGACTACCTGTGTGAACACACGCAGCTTGGGAAGCTGTGCTTGCAGTGGCAGCGTGTGCTGTAAGACCACGGCTGCGGTTGGGTCTGGTGGGCACCGCACTGATCCAGCCTTGGCCAATCTGGGTTCGTGGCACCGCCAGTGAGCTCCTTTCAGGCCAGCTTGCCTGGGCTGTGGTGGTATTTAAAGTTGTTCCAAAACAGATGAAATTAGATGCTTCCCTTGCCTTTTCTGTCCGGCCTGAAAACTTCTGGCAAGGGGAGCTCCTGGAGGAGATGCTGGTCCATTTGGAAGGCAGGTGTGTTTAGCTGAGGTCTTCAAGCAAGAGCTTTGTATTTGCAGCTCCTTTCTGCTTTAGCCTCCTAGAGTCTCTCCCGGCTCAGTGCTGAAGGAGCTTGCATTGGGGGATGCTGCAAACACTTGTAGGCCATTGACTCTATTGTTAATCTATGTTGAATGATTGCACTATTCCATCCTGCTGCCTCTCTCTGATTAGACTTGTAAATGAAAAACCATAAAAGTCAAAAATGAGAAAATAGAGGACAGAATGAGAGAAGGCACTTATCCCACAGACGAGTGCTTGAGCACTGCAAGCAACCCCAAAGCTGGGAGCTGGGTGCTCTGTGCAGGGATGCTTCTCTGGGTGCTACAGCTCTCCCCATCGTGGGTAAGCGCCAGCAGCGGCACCCCTCTGCCTCCCGGCTGCTGGTGATGGGGCCAAAGAGCAGAGGGGGAAAGGGAAAGCAGCTGCTTCTGTTTCCACTAGGTGTTTGTGGGGTCCATCGGATCAAATGCAGTCTGGCTTCAGGTCTTTACTTGCTGATTAAGTTTCGCCACCAGGTTTTTCCATCCACTCCTTGGCCTTTATGCCCTCAGTGACATGATGTCTATTGCCCCTGCCAAGACTCTCTCCAGTACATTAGCTTAGCTATGGGTAAACTCAGACATCAGGCAAAAAGCCCCACTGACAGTTAATAGAGCCCTGTAGGTCCCTGACCCCTGGGGATAAGTATACAGTAGCTGGCAAAAAAATACATTCTAACGTCTTGGGGAAAAGGTCAGAGTAGCAAGAGAAAATAGGCTGTTCATATTTTGTGGAATATTTATCAGGGCTTCAGGCTCCAGAGCTATGCAAGGGGGTAAGGGTCTCTAACCGGTGTTCAGACAGGGCTTCCCAAATGCTGCAGCACAGAGGTCTATGCGGCAAATTGCCAACAGTCAGAGGGCGACACATCATTTGCATAATCTGCAAGATCTAATTGTGTCTTTGGGCTTTTAATAAAATGGGATTGGTTTTATTTCAGTGGTTGGCTCATAATAAAGGATTCAGCATTCTCAAAATCAGAATGGATTGTGTGTGCTACTGCAGCCCTCCCTGATTCCAGCCAAGACACCCGGCACTCTGTGAGCCTCGTGCCCATGTCTGCAGGGACCGTGGCTCTGTGAGCATCAGGGAAGGAACCAGGAGCCATTGTCCAGCTGCCTGTGGCAGGATATGCTGCATGATGAGGATGTCCCTTTGTCAGCCTAAAAAAGACGTAGTGTATTTATGGTTTTAGGTTGGGTTTTTTCTTTTCCAAAGTGGAGAGCGGAAAAAAGGGAGGAAAGTAGATGAATGAAAATATTGATAAATGGAAGAAGGGTATAAGCAAGGTGCTATGGAGAAAGAAGGAGCAACCACCCCTCAGCTTCCATTTCCTTGAGGTGTTGCTGAGGCTCCTAAAGAGCCAAAGTGCTGTTCTGATCTTCAAGGCATACGCCTGAGTCCCCAGCAGCACTATGGGGAGCTGTCAGCGGCTGCTCCCCACTTCCACCCTGGGATGTGTGGGATAAGAGCAGCCGCCCTGGCTCTGGGCTTGGTCTGAGCATTCAGGCAGCGCGGATTTGGGAGGAAGCACACTGAAGCAGGACTAAAGCATGCCTGATATTACTTAGGTGGTTGTACAGCACAGTGCATGGCCATAATATAATATTAATGATCAGTCTTGAGAGACGTGTAACCCTATTCTCCGTGCCCAAGCTGCGCGTTTCTCTCTCTCCCTTCTGCAGCATTGCTTTGGCTTTGCAAACCTTTGTTCTCCCCTCTCAGCTTGGCGGCCCTGTCGCTGTGCCGGGCAGGCAGGAGGTGCTCTCCCCGGCCCTCCCGTGGCGCTGCCATACCCACATCTGCTTGCCTCCCACCTGGCTGCCTCAGCCCCTCTCAAAGTTAGATCTCCCTGCTGGGAGAGCAGCGTGGAGCTGCTGCACAAGCAGCCTGGCTGAAAAAATCAATGATCTTTTCAATAAAGCATTTTATCCCTTATATATATTGTCTCTCATAAAGATTTTACACAGACAAAAAGTTCAGAAGTTGGTGTAAAAAATGTTGGGAAAAAGGTGAAGATACGTAAGTAAATTACAAACTTGAGGCTGTTTGCAGTACCTTGGGAAAGTGGGAGTTATATTGATGAGTTTTTATTGATTTACCATCATTCCCAGTGTGGACATTTTCTGGTCTATTATACCACAGTCGCGGCATATTCCCATCGCAGCACTAAAGAGGAAATATGGACAGCCTGACCTTGGCAATATGGAGATAATGAAATACCCTTAATGATCCTTCCAAAAGATTTTACAAGCCAACTTCAGATTGTATCTGCTCTGTGCTATGCTAATTTTTAAGAAGACTTGCAAGCAATACCAGGGTTTTACAGCTTGAATCCTAACCGCAGGTATTTTAGGGTTAAATGGAACGGAAACAGGTGACCTTACTACCTGATCAAGAGAAGTTGCTGTGAAAGTTCCTGGCATTTCCAGGAGGACCTGGGCTTATTTGTCCCCTTCCAGGGGATGGAGGTCTGTGCAACCAGCACCCCGCTTTGCTCCGGCGCCCATCCCTCCGGTCACGGCGGGCAGGGCTGGGGCTCCCCACCCGCAGGACCCACCGGCCGGCGCCGGCTGCCTCGGCCCCGCCACGAAGCTGCAGCCCTGGAGGAATGTGCTCAACACCGGGAAGAGTTGCAGCACTTCAGGGTGACTTTGGGGACAGCTCAAGGAGATTTACCATATATATACCTGCCTGGAATTGTACCTAGCAGGGACATAAATAGTAGGTTTCAGTGCTCTGCTTTCTTCCTCTCCCCTCCCCGGCCCAGCTGGCAACACAATTACCAGCCCCAAAGTATTATTTTCTTAATAAAAATGTTACGTGTAAAGCAAAGCCACAAATGAGTAACAAACCCATGCAGATTTCAATCACTCCCTTCTTTATTCCCCCGCGAGATTGCTAATGACCTTCACGGAAACCTCCACCAAATCTTTTTTAAAGGCAAATATTAATTTCCTAGCATGAAAAAAGGAAATAAAAAAGCCTATTTTTCACAGGAACCGCGCAGAAAGAAAGATATATTTTCCTTCAAAATGCGGGGAGGATTTTTACATTTTGTCACTTGCTTTGCATAGGCTTGGTACCACCATTTGTTCACCTCTGAATGTAATCTCTCCCCATAAAGCTTTGCTTTAAATTCCTCAGCTACCTGTTAGGCTCTGATAGCTCTTTAGCTACGCCCGGAGCATTGGCGGCTGTATGTTCCTGCAGCGTATTTCTGACTCACTGGGAAAAGACTGGGACTGACTCTTTAAATTTTAACAGTTGAACCATTCATTTTTAAAAAGAATGCACCAAAGCAATGTAACATTTTATAGCAAAGTCTCCAAAAGTCATTTATAATACAAAAATCCTTTGTAGGAAGTTGCATTGTACTGTGCTATAGCATCCGTGGCCTATGCATTTTCCCATGCCAGCAAGCCCTGAAGGTTCAACGTGAGAAGTGGAGAGACATGGGAGCACGCACGTATGTGTACACCTGCGCACGCACAGAGCTGAGCAGAACCGGCCTCACCATTGCCTAACTCTGTGCAGATGCCCGGGGTGCAGATCTTCTGCACACCCACATCATTTGCAATGTGAGCACAGAGGGACCTATTCCCAAAATGAGAAAAGCGTTTCCATGATGTTAGGCCTTCTTTTAACACTAAGTTTTGATATTTTAATGGTTTGTTGAGTTGCCAGACTAAGTTTATGTCTGCTTAGGGTGAGTTTGGACCTCAACCTTCGGCTGCTGCTTGCTTCCAGCAGACTTTCCACTGCCTCAAGGTTTTTGTTTGTGCCCCGGAGTCAAAGCTAACATAACATGGTATGAAATACAAAGCCATCCTAGAGCACAGAACTGAGCTTCACCAAGGAGATCAGGGCATCCAAACCAGTCTGTGCTTGATTCCGGAGTCAAAGCGGTAGCATAGATGCAGCTTCTTCCCTTATTTCAGACCTTACCTACGTTTTCAGTGATATCTTTTGGCATTAGCTTCATTAATCAGTTGAAGGAGTGGTTTGAAGGGTATTTTCTGAAGGTTATTTGCTGGGTTTTTATTCCATAAGTCTTGTAAACTTTTCTCAGAACAACCCACATGAAAGGAGTGGAAAATTCTATAAGAACCAATAGAAAACAAAACTCTGTGCTGTGAGCCATGCTTACTTGCTAGCTCCATTCCAGCTCTGGCATTTTCTCATCACCGTGTTGCACATCCCTACCACTGATGCCCAGCCAGGCCACGGCCTGAATAATGTTTTGTTGTGCTCCCACGACTTGCCAGCACCACGAGGCGCTCAGGTCCATCCTTCCCTTTCCTTGCCAAACAGCTCCGTGCTTACGCCTTGGGAAGGAGACTGCAGGACACTGCCTTAGCTGTGCCGGCCTGCCGAACCACGCAGATCTGCCGTGACCCCTCCTTGGCAAAACTCGCCAGCAGCGTGTGCCCCTGCAACAGGAGCCAGTGAGAGGGGCAGAGCCCCCCCAGCAGCCAGAGGCTGATCAGAAGCAGCAGGCTGTCGACCCTGAGCACCCCCACAGCCTCCCGCCCTCGCTGCCCTGCCGTCCCAGCAGGAAGACAAGCCTTGTCCCAGAAGGTCGCCCTGCGAGCGGGCAGTCCTGCGGAGCATCCCTGCGGAGCATCCCTGCGGAGCAGCAGCCCGGGCAGGGCTGAGGAGGCTGTGCCCGTGCGGCGGGAGCCAGCAGTGCCCTGGGTCCCCGGGGCAGCAGGGAGGTGGGGAGCTGGGGCGAACAGCCCGGGCCGAGGAATCCACTCCTCTGCTTCGGCGGGTCGTCAGCCTCTCACCACACAAAATAAGCAACAGTTTGCCTGCACATATTTGGGGGGGAAAACAGTTAATATGATAACAATAGCACTAAATCAGGCACAGAACTCCAAGTACAAGTCACAGCAAGAAGTTGTTAATACCTTTATTATGGGATAAAATGTATTCATGATATTAAAGACATCACATTTCTGCCCTGGTGTCACATTTTAGATGTAGCGTAGATAAATGATATATCACTGTAAGAGATCTACAAAAACCATTAGTAACCATGACATTTTGACGTCAGATTTTAAAAAATTCCTAAGTAATCTTTTTGATTTATGAAATGGTGTCCAGGTTCATCGAGACTGATCTCAGATTTATCACAGCCTGGTTAGAATTATTAATGATTTTCAATTTGTAAATCCAATGCCAGCATGTCCAAGTGCTCTCAGCAAAATCACAGAGAGCTGACAGGGAGATTTTGCTCAATCCATAGTTTTCAGCTATTACAAGATTTTTCTGTTTAACTCTCTGCCGCCCGGCGCGGGCGCGCCAGCCCGGCGCACAAAGGCATTGTTCTGCCGCGGCACAAAGGAGGCGCGTCCCGGGCACCGCCGCATGAATCACGGCCCGAATGGCCATGAAACACATGGCGTCAACAGGAATGAATGATCTGACTTTTACAGGCTCCTACTGAAGACCCTTAAAGACTTAAATTATAATGAGAAGAAAAGCTGATCTAAGCCAAAACAGACGGGCTTGGGTAGTTTTTCCCTACAATTCATCACAAGAGCAGATGAAAGGGAGGCAGGGGCAAAGAAAAAAGCACAAGCCTGTCTCCATCCCTCAGCAGCCTTGCAGGAATACCTCTGGAGAAGAAAGCACACCTTGGGTAAATACTTACAAACTCCAGAGCCCAAGCAGAATATTTATTTCCTAATTTATGGGGTAATTGTCCCACCACTACAGGGAGGGATTAGAGGGAGACTTGGATACTAACATTTTCTCTGGAGTAGCAAGAGCGGGGTGAGCAGGGTCTGTGCCACCGTACCTGCCCTTTCGCGGTGGCAGCTGTTGCTGAGCGGACACAGCGGGTGTCACCCGCCGGCTGCTCTGGGACCGACATTGCCGGGTTTTTTTTAAGAAGGTTAAAGGAAAACTGCCATGATTCATCCTTAAGCGGCAGACAACTACATTGTTACTTACTTCAAAAAATTATCTCTCTAGTGTGCCTAAGATACCGAATTTTCGAGACTTTGGGCTCGCTCAGGGTCCGCACTGCAGCCCTGAAGCACCAGGTCCCCCAAGAACCAGCACGGCTCCGGCTGCCCTGCGGGCGGTTTCCAGCCCCCGGCAGCGGGGCTGGCACGGTGCCCCATGGGCAGGGGGGGGCTCCTCGCTGCTGTGCCCCACAGCCTGCCCAGCCCCATTCTGTGCTCCCCCCAGCCGAGCAGCACGACTTCACACACTTCCCCTTCTGACTAGGTTTGATGTGGCCTTTCTGCCTTTAAATATGGCAAAACATCTTCCAAAACCAGAAAGGAAAATTGTAATTTCTTGTCCAGAGAAGCAATGTAAAGCCTCTGCTTCTGCTGCATCGCCTGGTTGCTGGGGCAGTGGGTCCGGCCGCTGAAATGTTTCGCCTGCACCTCTGTCTGACATGCCGGCAAAGCTGCTGGCTCTTCGTCCCAGAATCACTCGGACTTGTTAAAAAAGGGCAAAGGGAACTTGGGCTGTGG
The DNA here is from genome assembly GCF_900496995.4 of Aquila chrysaetos chrysaetos. NCBI lineage: Eukaryota > Metazoa > Chordata > Aves > Accipitriformes > Accipitridae > Aquila > Aquila chrysaetos. The sequence continues at coordinate 20,113,555 of NC_044027.1, read as the reverse complement.
GGCATGGTGGGGGCTGTTTTAAATTACTGCTGCTTCTTGAAGCCACATCCAGGCAGGGTAAAAGAGCTGTGCAGCTTAGACTGTGTTGAGGAGCAGGACTTGCTGGTACTACTTCAGCCTCTGAGTGGATTTTAGCTTCATGCTGCAGGGACATCAGGAAGGCAACATTTGAAGTAGGATTAAATTCCACTAATGCTCCAGTCTAGGGCTGCTATGGCTGCTGGTACTTCACAGACCACTTGGGTGCCTGCAGAGTGTCAGTGTCTAGTTTTTTCTCAAGTACTCCACCTTAATTGGGCAGGTAAAACTCTATAATTAGGGACCTTAACTGGGGAATTTTTCTAATCCATCATATCTGCTCCATTATTCAACTCTATCAAATCCATGCATGCAAGGAGAAGCAGGACATTCTTCACAACACTGTCAATATTAACGTCTTTCCAATTACAGAGCATTATAATGGCAATCTAATGAGGAACTGTGACATGCTGGCTGCAACTCCTAACTTTTGATTAAAGCCTCCTTCGAGATGCTCCCCTTTAATTTATGGCACAGGGCTGTGCAGGCGCAGGTAAGGAAATGCTGGGAGCTGGGGAGCCTCCAGCACAGGCTCTGGGCGCCCTGGGGGTCCCCGCAGCCCCGGCTTTCTGCCAACCCGATGAGCCACACCGAGGCCTTTTCCTCCATGCCTCTCCCAGTGCTGCTCTGCCAGGCAGGTGACGGATGACTGCTCTCTCTTCCCCAGAGCTGGGGTGACCTCCCTCCCACCAGCAGCCTGGCCACGGCCCCATCCCAACCGTCGCTGCCAAACCCAGCTCCAGCTGAGCCGCTCCTGCCGCCCCAGGACCCCTCCTGCGGGAGAGAGGGATGGGCATCTTCCCCTCTGACAGTGACTGACATTTCTATCCATCCCAGGCTCTGCTGCGGACTCTGCCAGGAGAAGCTTCCCAGTTTATCTGTTTGCATCCTCACGGCCTCAACACCAGGAAATGAATTTCCAAACTGATAGAGATACCTTGCTGCTTATACAACTGATCTCCCAGATGAGACACGGCTCCATGTGAGGACCGAGACACTCGACGGTGTGTCTAGATAGGCACAGCCCGGAGTGGCCGGGTGCCTCGCTCAGGGTTGATGTTTCCTCCTTTTAGCACAAGGCAGTCCTGCCCGCCGACTGCTCCTGATAGAGCTCTCCCGCTGCCACTGCTGCTCTCCCTGCCCTGAGAGCCCGACCCCGACGCAGCAGTGCGAAGGGCATCCCTGCAGCTCTCGGGTGCTCCCTTCCTACCTGGCAGAGCGGGGTGGATGTTTGCTTTTTCCCGTTGTGTCCTTCTCAGATGCCAACCAAACCCAGAAGCAGAGGTAGACTTGCTTTCTGGTGGTCTGGTAGACCAGTCATTGCCATTTCAAAGCATTTTTTTAATTTTTAGATCCTCTCTGAAGTATCTAACTCTGAACTACCAGGTATCCAGGACTAAATGCAACAAACACTGTTCCGTGCAGCCCTGTAGAGCTCCTTTTACTTTCTTGTTCTCTGGTGTGTCACTTCTTCATGTGACCCCAATATTTGCTTGCTCCCACATTTCACGGCACATGCATGGCTACTTTGCTGCCCACGGTCAGCCAGCCCCTCTTCCAGCAGTTCTGCTTCCTGGATTTCTTTGGGATTCTTGAATCTCTGCAGATGGAAAGGTCTGTTTTAGAAATGATACTTTGCAAATTGCTGCCACATTATACATTTTATCTAATGCAGCCTTTGCTGATTTCTCTTTAAAACGTGTCAGTTACTTAAAAGCGATGTGGACAATGAGAAAGACAGCTTTATAAGGAGAACCACCTTTGCAGGCAGCACGTGAGAAACAGGATGAGGTGGGAGAAAATTTGCTAATAAGTAACATGAAACGAACAGCTTTAATGCACTCTGCTCACGTATCAGTCATGTTCTTGCCCCACCTCACAGCACACCTGGATACCCACCTGTCTTGAGAGCCTAATCACTTGCGGCAGCTCTGATGCTGGCGACCCATCCCCAGGATGCGCGGGCGCTGCGCGGGGCCGGCGGGATCGGCTGTCGCTGCCTGCAGGGAAACCTGCAAGCCCCCACACCAGGGAGAGTGGATGGTTTGCTGAGGGTCACTGTGGCCAGCGGAGCAACGTCAGCAGCTTCCCACAGCTGTTGCAATACCGGCCCATCTGCTAGGTACAGCCATTTGGGCCAGTGATGTGGCTGATGCAGTGGCCAGGAAGCCGTGGCCTTTACCCATTGCTGCTGAATGTTCTGCCTGGGCTGGCACAACAGACCGCATCTGGATGCGAGAGCTAACGGGCATTGGGTCTGCCCTAGCCCTGCCGGCACGCTCGGACACGTGGAGCGCCGTTAAGGAGGGAGCAGCATCATACCCGGTTTGGCACCTGCCCGGCACGGTTCACCCGTCTGTAAAGCGGCTCCAGGGGAAGCCCGCTTGTGTCCCCACACCTTCCATGTGCACCAAGAGGATGCACCAGCGCCTGGTGCAAGCTCTGCAAAGTCCCTCGTGAAGGTCTATGGTCAAAGCCCCAGATGCAGTTTAGCAGCACGATACGCTGTGTTGTAACCTCTGAGTGCTTGAGGGAAAGAGACAGAGGCACAGCTACGCCCCGGAAAACCTCCGCAGTGCTACGAGGTCCAGCCCCTCTGCTGGCTTTGTTCTCTGATGGCTGCTTGGGCTTCCTTCAGATGACAAGGGAAGAGTGTGAGTTGTTGATACTGTGGCTGAAAAAGGGGGTTTATTAAAATATTCTTCTGACAGGTTCATTTTCTGAATTCCTCTGGATTATTTCCAGCATTCCAGTTCCATCAGAAACAGCTCTTTTCAGGGGATGGGGAAAGGCTGTGAGTCATTTCTTCCCTTTTCTTCTCATTTAGATGGGAAAGGTTAATCCTTTGAAAGTCTGAAATAGCCACGACTAAATGCAAGGGAGTGTGGTGCTTCACACCGCAAGAGGAGAAGTGCTTGGCCAGAGCAATATCTTGAGAAACTGTAATCCTGCAAGAGAAATCATAATAACAGAGGGAATAAATTGTCACAGCTGTAGCCATTTGTGTGTTTGGGTTATGTACGTGGTGTTGCAGCCATGGCCAGGCTACAAGGACTCCCCTCCTCTTGCAGGGGAGCGGTCTCCTGCAGGGTGCTCACCCTCAGCGAGGTGGGTGACATCGTCTCATGGACCTGATTCACTCCAAAGCACCCAGCGGGGTGGCGTGATCCCAGTAAGCGAAGGGATGCTGGTCATCTTTTAAAATTACGATTTTTCATCAGACTTCTTTTAAAAGCTGTGGTCTGGATAAACTCAAAATCACCGTATCCTCAACTAGACATTTGTCTCTGTGAGGCCATTCACACCTTTACAGAGGGATTTGTGTGCATCATGCATGTCCAGAAAACAGTGAAAGACCATCAGGTTCGCATTGGGACTACCAAGGGACGTGTGGCCAAATGGTCCCGTCGGAAGCAGCCACATTTACCCATCGTGCGGAGCCAAATCCAAGGGCGTGCAGGGAGTCCATCGCAACAGCTACCCAGGGAGCGGCAGCTGCGAACGCAGGTCCCGCAGCCCAGCGTGGCATCCAGGAACCACGTTCGGACACTCGCCGAAGGGCGTCCAGAGCCGCGGCTGGCAGGAGCGCAGCGGCGATGGTCTCCCAGCCGGCCCTCCCCCCCGGGGGCTCCCCGTGCTCCGCAGCCAGCTTTGGTGGGTCCTCGACCTGCCGGTGCCGGTGCTGCTCCACCGGCTGCGGGAAGCCGGGTCCCCCAGAGGAAGGGACCCGCGGGAACCCGAAGCAGCAACAAGCCCTGCGCCCAGACCCCGGGGCCGGGGGGGAAAGGGGCCGGGGGTGTGGCACAGCGCGGGGCACCCCCCCCAGCCCGGGGAGGCAGGGGCTGGCGCCCACCCCTCGGCTGCTCTGCTAACGAGCCAGCGCCGGCGCCTCTTTCCGGAACAAACGTGATTCCAATTGAAAACTAACATGACAACAAGCGCACACGGTAATAACCCAGTGAGGAGACATGGCTCTCAAGACATCTACAGACTCCAGATTAAATGAAATTTTGACAGAGAAAAATATGTATTGGCAACATTTCTTGATCCACAACTCAAAGAGAAAATTGAAACCATATTTCCGTAAGAATCAGACGCTGGAAAGAAGTTCTTAATAAACAAAAAGAGACAGGTCATGTAATTCACTCCCTTTTCCTCTTTTTCATTTGTTGGCCAGTAACTATTAAGAGTCAAGGAAAGAAGGTTTTTAACTGAAAATTTGTACTTGAACCTGACAAACAAAACAACTTGGAAGGAAGTTTCCCAGCTGCAAGTCAGAATATTTATGTCTGGAGATGTAAGGAACATTTCAAAACATTAAACAATTTGCAAAAAAAAAAAGCTGCTGTTTTGGGGTTGAGATTGTCTGGTTTATAGCCTCTTCTCCAACTTGCTTTTTAAAAACAACGGCTGCAAAAAGCAGAGGTGGAGAGAATGGATGTGGACTTTTCTTGTTTGTTTAAGGACAAATTAAATGTTACCTCCTGGAAGACGGTCAGCACATCGGTGGCTTGTTGGAGCCCTGTTTAAATGGGTGAGCTTGCCTAGCAAGTCAAACACTTTTACATGGGAGTGACTCAGGTAAGTGTCCTATTAGAAGATCTCTGCATGGGGGTAATTTCACTCAAGAACCAGTGCCCTAAGCTCAGAATTTTTTTCCCTGGATTTTCTGCTCTAATTATTCCCAGGATGTAGGGCTTTGGCAGTATCTTGGTTTGAAATGCTAGACACAGACGAATGCAGGCTGAAGAGTAAGGACGTGGAAGTACACAAGCACCGGCATTAGGGACAGGCGCTTTCTGGAGCCAGAGCCATGCACTGGCTGGCAGGAGCAGCCTCTCCTCCGACGACACCAAGTGCTCACATCACTTTGTGTGCAGCAAACTCTCCCCAAGGCAGCAGGGACCTCCTTCCCCTGTGTCCCCTGTCCTAGCACAGAGGAGCTTCTCTGCAGAGGGAAGGGTTACATGATGCAGCTCCCCGTCTTGTTATTGCTGCTCACAACAAAAATATTGCTCCTTTTCCCCCGTGCCAGTCTAGGGACCCAGAGAGAGGGGGGCAGCTCTGGACCCCCCACGTGGAAAGGAACCCAATCTCAGGCAACATCAAGGTCCCGTTCACGTGTCCCCACAGGCTCTGGAGCCAGACCCGGCACTGCAGCCCCGGGACAGGGAGCCGTCCTCCCCCAGCGCAGCTCGGGGCGGCTGCAGGCCACGGCAAAGGCAGCAGCGTGGGAGCATCTGCACTGTGTCCGAGCCTTGGCCGGGGGAAGCAGGCTGTGATGTCTGCCACGGAGAATGAGATCTCCTGGCCAAAGAGAAGGAAAAACAGAGAAGAGAAGAGCCTGGTGTCAAAACTCAAAAGGAAAACTTTGGGTGGAGGTTTTTGCTGCTGGTTTTTTTTGTTGCAAGACAGATATAAATCTAAAAATTATTGGAAAGCTGCTCAGCAGAGCTGCCAAGGGGAGAGAGGTGGCAGTCACTGCAGCGCACACCTCCGGTGCCGTGCCCAGCGCTCAGCAGCTCCGATGCCTCCCGTGCTGGGGATCCGGGACGGGCACTCACTCACACATGGGCTCCAAGCCAGGCACGGCACTGTGTGCCGCTCGAGTGAAACAATTCATTTGTAGAGTAGCCAAACATTTGCTTTTATATTATGTTTTCAATGAAAATGGCTTATTCCAAAATGAAGATTTTTCTCAGAAAAATAGTGTCGTTCAAGATTCTTTTTGTTCCAAATTTTGTGGATCTAGACCTGGGGTTTGGCATTGCATTTTTTTCCTGTTTGAAAAGCCTCTTCCTTCCTCCTAAGTGAGAACTGGAAGAAAAAGCATGGAAACAGTTTCCATTTCCAGTTTGTGGAAATCCTTAGGAAAAAAAACCCATATAAGACACACCTGAAGGTGCACTGCCATATGTAGTCAGCTTTTGCAGAGATCCATTTCCCGGACCCAGAGGACCAGAGCCGTGTCTGTGGGAGGATTCACTACGGTGCCGGCGTTCATGCCGAGGAAGGAGCCTCAGCCCCGGCGTGAAGCCTGAGACCTCTGAGACCTTCGCCAGCCCGGCAGCTGGTTGCGCGCCCAGGAGGGACGAGGTGAGCCATGCCGGTGTTGGTGTGGTGGAGCTGGCGGCAGGGCCCTCCCGCGCCGCAGAGTGACATGAATTAGCGTATGACAGTGACAGAAAATGGAAAAGAATGGCCCCGCAAATGCAGTTACAAGAGAAAGGCAAATTGATTTAGTGGACATAAGAGTATTTTTGAGAGAGAAAGCAAGAGAGCTGCCTGACATATTCCAAGATACCCTACGATTGCTTCTCTTAAGGAGATGTCATTCAGATTTTCCTGAACTAGCCTTTAAATTACAGTTCTATAAATAGATAGGACACTGGCAGTATTTACAGTATGAGCATCAGGTGAAAAACTACAGCTTCTGCAGCGTCTGCTCATCTCACCTTGTATCTGCCCTGCTGGAGGTTAACTCTTATTTCCATGTTAATGCCGTCTCAATCCCAATGACTGCCATTTGTCAAATTAACATTCATTTCAACAACCCAAAAGTGAGAGCTTTTAAACATTAATTCACAACTATGAGCTCTTCTCAGCACATTATTATGTTACTGTGATGAAACAAACTGCCTATGGAAAGATATAGATCCTACTGGAAATGTTGGCACTGCAGATGAGAGAGGAAACCCATTACGGAGGCAGAGCTAATGCGGGCTCCCGTGGCAAGGGCAGAGGCGCCCGCACGCCGGCACTGGCGGAGGTGGAAATAAAAGGAGCCGGGAGCCCGCGGAGCCGGGCGGGATCTGCTCGAGCAGGGTATCCCTGAGAGCCTCCGTTGGCAGCTCTGCTCCTGGGGCTCGGGCCCATCATGCCACCGGCCCACATATCCCACATCGCTCCCTGCGAAGCGCGGGGCTTTGGAGCCCCTCACCCCAGCTGGAAACGCGGGCTTGCCTCACTCGACAGCTTCCTCTCCTTCCTGCACGGCATTCCCGGGAAGTGGCTTGCCAAGCACCCGGTCCTGCTGCTGCGCTAGCATGACTATTTCCAAGGCAAGAGATTATCATCTGAAACATTTAAATCTGTGCTATTTTGAGTCTGCAATTATTCCAGCTCTCACGATGACTGATCAATGTGCTGTCTCCGATTAATAAGACAAATTAGGGGAAGGGCATTCCTGCGACAATGGCTGACGAAGGCCACTGCCGCCGCGTCCTGGGGCGCGTGCATGGGTGCGGACAAAGGCAGGAAGCAGCACCAGCGCCCGACGGCCCCTGGGACTTCCCTTGCATGGGAGCCACGCTTCTCCCCGCGCACGTGCGCTTCCCTCCCGCAAAGGTAGCGAAGCCCACGGCCTCATCGCCGCCCTCCTGCTGCCTTTCTCAAGGGAGGATCTGCAGCACTTCCAGAAAAAAATGCTACGTTCAACGGCAGCAAGGCATGTGCGGTACCTGCAGCCGTGCGCCCCAGGCAGTCACCGCTCGGAGTACCCAGCGGCTCAGGTGGGACGTGCGGACACGGAGGGAAACCCGCCGCTCTTTAGCTCGTGAACACCAACAGCCCCTCGCAGCCTGTGCGGAGGCCGCCGGCCACTCGCCACAGCCTCGGTGCTGTGCGTGACACTCGGCAGAGCTCCGTCCCCTCCGCCACCCTCCCGGGCATCGGCCACCGCGCAGTCCATGCTGCCCCTGGGGGCCGGTGCTACCCTCCCTCCCGCCAGCATGCCCCGCACCCCTCCCTGACACCTCGTCCCTCCCATCCTGTTTTCCAGAGCCTAGTTTTAGTTTTAATTGAGTTAAGAGACGAGCTGAACTGATGTGGCTCTGTCAGAGGCAGTCTCTGGCGGTGCACGCCAATGGTGCGGCAGAACAGGATTTCCTCTTGCCTCTCGGAACGGAATAAGGGGCTGAGACCAGAGGGTTCGCCAGGGACACTAAAGGTGCTCTTTCCTCTCCAGGACTGATCCTCACGCCCGCCGCGGGTCCCAAGCGGCTCTGCCATGGGTGGGTGCTGCTGCGTGGGGGTACAGCCCGGCCCCACCACTGGACTCACCCACCGAACCCCCTTTGTGCGCTGCCGTGACTCCGGCACACGGCTCGGAAGGGTGTGAACTTCAGGCTGGCTGGAGGAGAACAAACAGGCACAACAGGCTGGTGAGAAACCTGTTGTTCGACACTTATTGTCAAAGCCCGTCCTGAGCAGGCAGATTTAGGAGGCTGGGACCAGCCGTGGGTGGCAAGGACACCAGGCAGTGCCACCACGTGCCCGGAGGGTGCGGGGCGCCGGACACTGCCGGGGCGGTGGGCAGGAGCTCACCGCCGCCGTCCTGCAGCCGGGGTGAGCTGCCGGCGTCCCGCCTGCCCGAGGCCGCTGTGGACAAGGCAAGCAGGTTGGGGGTCTCTGCCACATGGCACCAGGGCCGGGAGCGCCCGTCCCACATCTGGCCTCCTGATTTTCCTGAGGGTCTATCTCCCCAAATAAGCAAAGACAGATACCTACAACTCAACTGCATCTAGAATAATACACGGCTCCTAACTGAATACAAGGCTGTAATTCAATCAAGATGTTCTGCTGACACTATAAACTGCGAGAGCAGCTCAAAGCAGCGTGTATAAATGCCCGCAAAACCCCGAGACTGAATTACAGCTGTACTGTTGCGCCAGACACTGTCGTGGCTCAAACACAGGGGAACAAAGTCCTCTTTGTTAAACTAATTATTTTAATACATATAAGGAAAGGACAGAAAGGACCTGTTAAATATTTACCGTTTCAGGCCTGTTCTTCGTAGGACATTTTTTTCGCATGTTGTTGATATAAGCTGCTATGTGCAGCAGTTAAAGCTGCCTATAAAAACGGAAAGGTTTGAAGTGTGCATGACATATTTCAGGGGGACTGGGTGACTCAGGGGGTTGGTAATGGAGCACACAGCCTTTCACCTCTGGAGCGCTGGTTTGAATCCAAAAGCCATTACCATCTGGAGGTCGTTTGGCGGCATCCCTGTTACGAGTCGGGCTGTTCTTGGTCCTAATGACCAAGCGCTCACGTGGTGAAAAGGTCCCCGACGCTGGCACGGTGCCCGGTCATCCTATCGGAGGGGCTAGCGGGGGCAGGGGAAGGGGCTTGAGGTCCCTGCTGCCTTCGGGAACCCCTGGGACAAACGCAGCCTGTTGCTCACCGGGGTGTCACGCTGCTGCGTCCCACAGGGGACGGGAGAGGTCACGACACCCTGAAAAACAGTGAGTCCTCCTGATACCAGGAGGGTCCAGCCCAGGAGCACCCGAGCGGCGGTGGCAGGGCAGCAGCTCTGGTGAGCACCGGTTTCCCCCGTCCCACTGCGGCTCCTGGGGAGCTCGTCACTGGAGGAGAGTTTGGAAAAACCGTTTGCCACGGAAATGGCTCTGTTTGCTGCGTGGAAGAGCACACCGTGGTGCTTGGGTGCTGCCACCCCGGCGAGGGCTCCGCTGGCCGGAGGGAGAGACCGCGCTGGCACCCGGCTGAAACACCCAGGGAGAGAACACGGGACGTATCCAGCCGGTCTGGCACAGCTGGCACACGGCGCCTGTGGCTCAGGCAGAGGCTGTGCTGCTGGCAGGCTCCGGCAGGTCAGAATTAGAGACGTGCAGGAAAGTTGTGGCAATTCGTGAAAGCACTGGCAACGTGTTGTCGCCCGCCTGGCAGCGGAAAACGGGGACCCGCAAGAGCTGAGTGAGCCCCCCTGGCTCTGAGCTGCTCCGCGGGTCCCTCGACCTCGTGTCTGGAGTTTGCCTGTATTAAAGGCAGTAACTTCCAGAGCAAGACACGTCACGTGGCCGGGCAGACGTGGGCAGGCGGGCTCGCCGGGGGCTGCCGGGAGCCCAGCGCTGCTCTGTGGGGCCACTGCCGCACGCTGCCGGCCACCGAGACCCCGGGAGCGCGTCCCACCGGCAGCGGTGGCACTGCAGCCTCTTGGTGACATCTCCCGATGGCTGACCCTCTCCATGAAGATTAATGGAAAGTGTCTGCCTCCGATGGTGCTGCCAATTCACTCTGTCTGGCTGCTAAGAAAATGAGACCTCCGTCCCCAGCCCACCGCAGGGAAAAGGCTTCATCTTCGCCCCAAAAGGGTCAGACGCTTGGCAGCCCGCTGCTCAGGGTTGGGTTTTTCCTAAGGAGAAGCTCAAATTCTGTAGATCTCAGCAAAAACTGTGGGAAGAACTCAAATATGCAGAAAGCACTGATTTTCCACGTGGATGCATTGCCATTAGCCCTGCCCATTAATTAGAATAATGCTAATTGTTATGATAATGATGATTATATACACCACTTCATATTTACTGAGATTGGAAATGTTTAAAACAAACCCTTGCAAAAGCTGCATGCTTTTATCAAAGCCAGTAACGTCTTAGATAACATTTTTAAATGCCAAATTTTCTATGAAAACGTATATTTATATCAACAAAATTAAATTTCAGCTTAAGCTTCTTATTATAAATAAAAGAAAATAAGTCAATAAAACAATAAATATCTAACTGAATGAAGCAGAAATTATATCCAATTATATTTTCTTTAAAACCCAATTTATCTGCCAATATTTTCTTTAAATGCTCATGTTACTTTTTCACTTACTAACAATAAATGCCTGGATGCATTTCAAAGTGGTGCCTTTTCTATTATTTCATTTCCTGGAGTCCTCAGCTTGAAAGGACATTAATAGCACACTATAAATAAAAAAAAAGTTACTTAAGGATTTACAGCTGAGGATTTCTATGGAAACAAACCAAAGAGGGGAGTTTGCATCAGCGTGGGGGTGGTGGATGGAAACAAAGAGCACACACTGAAAATAGAAAAGAAAGTTCAGCTGCCACATGGCAACCCTGGGGCCTCCTACCTGCACCCAGGCTTTGTGTCCCAGGGGGTCACCCGGGGGGGCAGGGGGCCGTGCGGGTGCCCCGACGCAGGGTACGCCCTGCCGGCCACCGCGTGAGTCGTGGTGCTGCTCTGGCACGGTAACACCCACGGGAGAGGGGGCAGTTTGGGGTGCCGGGAGGGGGTTGCTGCCGGAGCCCCTGCCTGTGCCCAGGACGAGAGTCTCAGGAAAGCCACAGGGACGGTCCCGCGTGCCGGGACGCTGCGGGACACCGGGATGCTGTGGGCTTGGGGCATGTCCTTTGCCCTCGCTGCCCTGGTCCCGCACTTGCCCGTGCTCTGAGCATCAACCGACGATGAGGAACGACTCCATCGCTAGCCCTTGCAAATGGGAAGCGGATTTCCAAGTGAGAGGGACCAAAATGACTTGCATAACGTAGGAAACAATTCAACAATCAAAAAATCTTTCACTACTTAATAGGATTTTATAAATTGAATTATCTCTTTAAGCGCTGACAGTCCTAGCCTATCAATCAATTAAGGGATGCCAGGCTTGAGCCTACAGACTCACTTAGTGGGAGTGCGCTGCTGTCGGTGTGCTGCTGTTGGGGCACCTTGCTCTTTTAACGTCATACCCCCCTCCACGAAGTGCCAGGGGCTGGGCCGGGGCTCCCCCCGCCCACGGCGACGGTCCCACGGGACAGCCCTGCTCCAGCCCCGCTGGGCTGGGAAGCCCCAGCCTCCCAGTCGGGGCCACGTCTGGGACGTTTGGCAAGAGGCGGCACCTGGGGCATCGCTGGAACGTGTGCGGTTGGCCCGGCTCCCTGCCCGGCATTGGCACCCCAGAAACAGGTGAGCACCTTGCCCAAAACGGGGGCACGAGCAGGAGCCCGCAGCCCCCGACTGCCAGCCCGGGCACCCGCCTTGGGCTCTGCACGGCTCCCTGCTACTGATACATCTTCTCTGACCTGCACAGAAATGGGCTCTTCCCTCCACCACAAGCTCATTGTAAACCCAGTCCCCTACAACACTTCTGGTTTCCACCACTTGACGATGTCTGAACTTGAGGTTTTATTTCCACCGTCCTTTCTCGTGGCCAGCCCCAGAGCATGGGATGTTTCACTGTTCAACTGCAAACTGCAAAAAAGAATGAAAGAGCTTGCAAGGAAACATGTTATCCAGCCTTAATTATTTGTTGTGGATATATTTTGCAGCTAAAATTTTCTTTCAGTCCTTTATATTTGTGGCAGCCGCTGGGCAGCGGGGCACTGCAGCACGGCCACAAGGTCAGGCTAAGGGGGCCGAATCCAGCGCACGTGTTTCTGGAGCCGGACAAACCCATGGATGGGCAGAGGCCCTGGGTGACCTCTTTGTCATGAGTGCAGTCTTTCTGGTAACTTTCATTTAGGTTTCTGCAATTTGCCTCCCCACACTAAGCGTGTATTAATGCAGTAGGTGAAGCTTGCATTATTGATGGCGTGTAGGACCAGGTGTTCACAGACGAAAGGTTAGTTTATTAATCCACTGGGAGACCTTATGAAAAACAAATTCAGGTAAACAACATATTTTTCTTGACTGCTTTTCAAGATTTAAGGCAGGGATCCTGTTCTCTGAGTCTCTTTGACGCATTTCCATTGCACTCTGTTATTACATTCTTCAAAAAAGAGAGATTGCTTCTCGTGCCATGTTCTGGGGAGAGAGAAACCTAATTGAATCTGCTGCCCGTGTGCACTGGACAGCATCTCCTTCCCAGTTATGGATGGTCTTGAGAGTTACTAAAACACACAGTCAGGCCTATTTGAAAGACATTTTTCTGTTAGGGGCCTGCCATACCAATGCTGTATCCCCTCCTTTCTCCATCTTGGGCAGCCTGTGCCCGCCATCCCCATCCTCTCCAGTTTTGTGCCCCGCAGAACCCAGCCTTTCCCATCCTGCAGCCCTTTCTACTGTGCCAGGAGCAAGTTTTATTGCGGCTTTTTTTCTGCCGAGCCATGGGGAGGGGAAAATGGGTTTCCGAGTGAACTCTTCTGTGTGCCTCTCTCCGGCGAGGAGCTGGGGTGGCGAGGGGCTCTCGGGGCTGGCACTGATGCCTCCCACCCCCTGCACCCCTGCGGTGCCCGGCAGCACCTCCCTCGCCTCCCAGCACCGCGCCGGTGCTGCGGGAAGCCGGACTTGGCAGGACAAAGCCACCGATGCGGAGCTCACTGCTGAGCCTGCCGGATGCCGCGGCACTGCCGGGAGGCACCAGCGCACCCGCGGCTGCCCTGGGTCCAGCAGGGATAAGGTGGTGGCTAATTTGAGGAGGAATCGAGCAGCGGAGTGCCGGGCATGGCGTGCGGCTGGCTCAACCCCACTGCCCTTTCCATGTGCTTCTCATTTAACCTTTGAGCTCAGGAGAGAGAAATCCCTGTGCCCCGTGTATGACCACTGGAACTTGATTAAGCACTGAACTTTAATTAATTGACTGGCTTGGAGTAATAAGGTTTACCGATTCACTTTGCCCAACAAAGAAGTGAATAGTTAATTTACATTAACTGTCAGGTGTGAGGGCTGCCATCGTGCAAAGAGCCGCTCTCCACCACCCCACCATCAACCAGGTGAGGTGCAGAGCACATGGGCTGCCCGGCCCCCCACCACAGCCCCCGCACTCCCTCCACCACCGACGTGTGTCCTGGACCCCTCCACGAAACCCCGGACCCTTGGCTGGAGCCGCTGCAAGCAGGCGAAGCTGGAGCGGTCAGTGACCCGCTCCGGCTGAGCCGACGGGGAGTCGCTTCTGCTGGGTGCTGGGGGCCTTGGGGACCCCTCCCGCGCTCCCCCGGCCGCTGCTCAGCCCGTGCTGCCGCTCCCGAGGGGAGGGCGCCGGGGACAGAGGTTTCCCGTCAGTCACGCACGATACACCGCTACTGGCATTTCACCGCCAGCGGTTGGGGAAGCTTTCCAAATGTCAGCTTCCCATCCAGTTCAATTATTTCCACCCCGTGCCTGCATGATGAAAGGTTACAAGGTAACTCCCCTCCACCCGGCATGTGCCGTGGAGCCGAGCCGCGGTGGCCGGCGAGGAGGAGTGCATGAAAACGCTTTCTGGCCGCAACGGGCTTGGAGCAGGAGGGCGAGACACCCAGAGCACATGCCCTGCTTGTTTCTTCAGCGTGCATCTTCTGCTCTTTAAATTGATTGGCACTTTCTATTTGAGGAAAAATGAGTTCTTAAAATTGAAATACCGGTTATTGTTATGGTAATACAGCAGGGCTGCGGCAGGAGACATTTTAAGATACAAAAAAGGTTAGTTTAAATCAAGCAACTGATAGGTGAGTCTATATAAAGTACTCAGGACTAATGAGTCCAGAGGTCTCTACGTATTGGGTCTGGACCCCTTAATGCTGCTGATTCAAGTGGTGGGCGCAGGTAATAACCAAGATAACCTGAGGCCTCTGAGATCATTATTGCTTTATCACGTTTTGTATAAAATATTTTCGGCCTCATTTAGGATGTCAGCCTCTATCAAACGTTTCCTTGCATTAAGAGCATGACGCATCCCTGCAACGCTGGCATACCTGGAACTCTTGCCGTCTGCCGAGGGAGAAACACTCGGGGCACCCGGGAACCCTCTTAGGGGGACGTGGCACTTAGCAGAAGATTTATGAATAATGTAACAATAAAAGTACTGAGTCCATATTAGCACGACATAGTGACTGATTCGCAACATATGTTATTGCTTTCTCTCATCTTTACCTGAAATTAGTAATTTCAAGTCCATACCTTTATTTGGAAAATAATAGTACACACAGAATTATAAAAGTTTAATACACTCTCCGTAAAATGAAAAATGAGCGGTTATGATATTGTCTAACACTTTCAAATGTGTTTATTAATTCATGTTTTAAATCATAAGTTTCATTCTGCAGGAGAGTCATACACAGCAATAAGCAAGTTTTAAAATATTAATGAATAAACAATATTTCTCTATTGAAATATAACATGCTTCTTTGAACAATGTACCAACGGTAATAAATCACAACCAGCAGAAAATTGCATTTCATATTTAATACAACTTGAACTCTGCCTTTTTATAAATGATATCTTTTTTGTTTAATTGGCGTCAGTTCAGATCTAGCAGATTGCTAATAAAATTCTGGATTTCCATATTTAATGACGCGTGCTCCTGATGCTGAATTTTACCACAAAAAATACAGCCTTTTATTATCCTAATAGATAGCGTCAATAGGTGATCTCGTATCACGAGCAACAGCCCCATGTTCTCTCTCGAAGCCTCGCCCGGGCTCCCCAGCAGCGAGGGCTGAGGGGCAGCCACAAGCCGTCTGCGGACGCTGCTGGCAAAGCGCGGCAGGCCCCGGCGCCAGGCTTTCCCCTCCTCGGCGCGGGGAGCCGTGCCGGTGCTGGGGGAGCGCCCGCCGTCTGCCCCGCTCCGCTTCCCCGACGGCGGCAGGGCTGGACGCGCTGGGGCCGGAGCCCACGTGCGGGTGTTCCTGCTACCCTTTGGGTCTGCGCTCTTCTTCTGGAGAAGGGCACCATCGCCCCGGTGGCAGCTTTGGCCGGGCGAGCGGCTGGGTGGGCGGCCTCCACCCCGGTGGGGACCGGACACCACCAGAGCTGCCCCGGAGCCGCAGCGAGGGGCACTCCCAAAGCCCTCCAGGCATCCCCCTTCTCCCACGTGCCATCCCCAGAGAGCTGGGCGCGTTGGGGCAGCGGGAGGAGGAGGAGGAGGGCCCCTTCCCCACCAGGCCCGGAGGTGTGCTCCTCACCAAGGGGAGCCACCACCCACCTCAGGAAAGGGGGCTCACGTAGGCAGGGCATGGCCACGTGTGCCACGTGCGCACCTACAGCACCCCTACACGAGCAGGCACGTCTGCGCCCACGTTAGTAGCCGCAGCTATGAATGAAATTAATTGGTTTTAATTAGCCCGTGTAAACAAGATCCTTAAATTTGTTGCCACATGAGGGTTTTGGCAGTCTCCGATAAATTAATCCTTTTTATTATATCAATGACAGGAAGATGATCAAATAGGCTTTGATATAGATTCGGGGATTTATCACCTAGTAGCACTCTGATATGCTTGAACTTTTTTTTCCCTCCTGCTGCTGCTGGAGGCAAGAACGAGGCTACAAACGCCATTTGCTTCAGAGCCTGCTCACAAGTGAAACAGGGGATTTAGCGACAAATGGACAGGGGATGCGAGGGAAACTTTGAAGAAAAGTTTGTCTTCGGGATTTGTTGGGGAAGTAGAGTTTTCAGTGGGTAGGGTCATGCGGGGAGAGATGTGAGGGCAAGGGGGACCCTGTAACGAGGCATAGCAATTAGCGTGTCTTGTCAGCGCACCCTGCAGCCGGAGGCTGAGCTAAACTGGCAGCACAGTCCCTGGCTTCACCTCCGACACCGGGGCACACGGTGCCTTCGTCCAGCCTGTCCTGCCGGAGAGCAGAGCATGGCGGAGGGGAGAGCTGGCACAGGGCAGGGGCGACGGGTGAGTGCGGGACGGACAGCCCCAGACCCGCAGCCCCCGGCCGAGCGGCTCCGCTCCCGGGGACCAGGACCATCCTGCAGCTGCCCGCCCGACGCGGCGCAGCACAGAGCCGGCCCTCGGCTTTTCCCCACTGACTCAGACGATGCTCCACCGCGCTCCGAAAGAGTGGTACGTATGTGTGGATGAGGGCAGCACCCTGGGGCTTTTGGGCTGTACTGAAGACGGCGTGGTCACAGGCATGGCCTTAGCGAGGGCAGCAGGAGCCTGTCAGCTGCCATTTCATGGCATCGGCAGCTACACCAAGACCTCCCCTGCTTATCCTACAGTCTCAGCCTGTGCCCATTTCCCTCGGCACAGGCTCCCCATTAGGCTGGCCTATGGACATCATTCCTCCCACCGTGCCGAGAAAAGGCTTCACCGGTGCTGCAGGACACTGCGGCAGGGCTGGTGCCTGCAGCAGATTTGCTCTGGCATGTCACAGCTGATTCCCCAGGTACTGCTAGGACGCAGCCCAGCACCTACAGCTCAGTTGTCAGCCAGGATTTTAAATATCAGCACCATCCTTCCCACTGCCACCCGTTGCAGGAAGGAGCGAGTGGCTTTGTATTTCAGGTGCACGGGGAAAACAGATCTGGTGGCAGACGGGCTGCCCAGGGTGCCCAGCATGCCCGCGGGAGGCGAGCAGCACCCACATCCCATCTGGAAAGCCCAGGAGACCAATTTAGAAGCCGTGCTGTCCCAGGCGTTCCCCTCTCCACCGTGGGCATGATGGCCGGGGAGCTGCTGCGCACAAAACCTTCTCCTGCTCTCCACCACCAAGGGAAGGATAACTGGATGGGAATTCTAATCATATATTATATTACCGTGTCATATTAGACTAATAAAATCCTAATATGATACAGGAATGGGGAGCATATCATAACTCCTCTGTGGCTAATACAATGCATGCAATAAATCACTCCCAGAGCTTATCCTTAACAATTGTATCAGTGCTTTCTGTGTCATGCTGATAACTCAGTCCCTCTGATCTAATGGTTCACTTTTCTTCACAGTCCATATGGCAGTGACATTAAAGCTAATGAAATAAAATAAAATTTGCCAATCTTTGAAGAATTCCATTCTTTAAAAAGATGTATTTTATTAACACAAACTGGAAACATCTTCAGTTACTCAGAGTTATTTTTATCACATTGGAAATACATGGCACAGATACTGGCATCAGCATCTTACATCCGACTCACATGTGGTCTTTGCAAAAGACGTCGCTACAGGATAACACCGCATCGTTCAGCCTAGCACACTTAATGCCAAGTTCGCATCATCATCAGAGCTGCCCTCATTGAACCAGTCCCGTGGGGCATGGATTTTGCCATGCCGGAAGGTCGCAGTCTCCCTGACTCTTCCCTTCCTGGGCTGAGGATCCCTCATTGCATCCAAGGCCACATACAGAGGGAGCTGGGAGCTCAGTGTCTGAATGCCAGGGAGAGTAGGTCATCACCTGCTTCGCTTTTGGCACACGAAGGTTTGCTTTTCTTCATGGGGCTGTGAGAGGGCTGCTCCTGTAGCTTTGCGAGTCGCAAACCTGGGTGCATCTGCCAGGCGCTGTTTCTCCCTGGCTGCGGGGCTTCTCACGACCCCTCCTGCAGGGCAGCCTGGCCACTGGCAGCTCCTCGGTGCAGCGGCGGTGCTGCGGTCCCGCCCGGCCCAGGTGCACAGCAGGTCGGACGGAGCTGGGGCTGGTCCCAAAAGCGGCTGGTCCAGCCGGGCACTGGGAAGCGCCGTGGGTCTCTCCTCCAGACACCCTCGTGCCTCCCACAGCCCCATGCTGCACAGCGTGGCGATGACAGTGGCGGGCGCCTTCGTCAGGCACAGGAGATGGCGATTCCTGGGACCCGCTGCAGATCCCCTGGCCATTCCCGCTGTGCTCTGTGCAGGGTCTCCAGGCTGGCACCTCGCGGGGCTGGCAGGAGCCACGGCCACGGGGCTGGCAGGCTTTGCTCCTCTGCCACCACGGTGCGCTGGGGGCACGGGGCTGCGGCGGCTCCGGTCACAGTGATGCTCACGTGCGCCAACAGCTCAAACTTGGGCACGGGGAATCAGGATCGCGGCACTGAGCGGTCCCACGGGCGGGAGGGCTGAGGGTCTCCTCCCCACGCCAGGATGGGTGCGCGGTCCTGCGGCAGAGGTCCCACACGGCCGGGGGGGGCCGCAGCCCCCATCCAGGGTGCATGCGCGAAGGAGGGATCCCTGCACGAGTAACTGTTCCTGCGCGAGGCTCTGACGGCCCTTCGGGGCGTAGCTACTGGGTGAAACACAATACCATCAACAGCATGATCCTAATACTGGTGCTTGCAGTAAACCTTTCTGATGTGTGATCAAGCCTCAAGGATAAGATGTTTATTATTTGCCATGTAACCACGTGGCTGTTCTCCAATGTAAGGAAAGGCCAAATTGCACTTGTAATTCAAAGGGACCCAAAGCCTTAATGCTGTAAAGAAGCACGCTAATGATGCCCAGCGGGCGCGGGGCATGCAAGTGCGGCCCAAAGGTTGTTGATGGCCTTCCTATGAACCTCCTCAGTGTGTGACAGGTCCTTGCCTGTGGCCAGCAGAGATGTGATCAAGATGAGGGACGTCTGTGTGTTCATTACGCTGCCTACGCCTCCACTGACACACTTTACATTTAAAATACTGTTTCCTTTGAGCTGGAGTATAAACACTGAGCGTGTGGACTTGGGGAGCTCCATTAGCAAATGCAAATCGTTCGGCGCTTTGTCCTCTGCACACAGAAGTCTTCGGAAGTCCATGGTCCCCATCTGCCCCAACTCTCGTTAACTGATAATGAAGGCTTTGCAATGCACGTCTAGTTATTTACTTATTTATTTAAATGCACCACCTGTAGTGAAAGAAGCAATGTTCAATTCTAAAACTGATCGAGAAGTTGTATCTGCTCTGTAAACAAAAGCAGAAGCAGTAACTGGTGCACAAGGGCACGCAGGATGCAGAGGGAGAAGAGTGTGGCCGCGGTCCTGGGGGTGAGAGCAGGTAAACAAAGGTATTTTACAAAATAACCTGATACAAGAATTGTTGATAAGAAAAGCTGACCCACAAGCTAATTGAATCATGCAAATAATCGTTTAGCCACCAGAACAACACCTAAAGGCTTGAACAGCTGACTGGAAAGGAAACGTGACGGGCAGGCGGCTCCTCCGAGCGCAGCCTAGCCTAGGCTCCAGCCTAGCATGGGCTGGTAGTAGTGAGCGCTAGCCCTCCTCCTGCCTAGCTACACTAACCCAAGTAGTAAGTAGTTATATTTATCAAAGACCATTTGCTGCAAGTGATTAACGTTAATTTGATTTCCTGTGAGTCAATTTCCTTGAGATATGGTAAATAGGCCATTACCTGTTATTGACCTTTACTTTATTAAAAAGATTTAAAATTAGCATTTATATATATACGTCCTTCCAAAAAAGTTTTTTTAATAAAGAAAAATATTTTTATAATTGCATTACACTTGCTAGCTGAGGCTGTCCTTCCAAAGTTAATGTTAAATAAAGATAGTAATTAAGAGTGAATATGATGATGATTTTTAAACTCATCTAAAGGACTGACCCCTTCCTTCGCCTCCACTTGAATTTTTGCTCCTGAGCAGAGCAGGGTGGAAGCGGAGGCAGGGGCTGGCAGGGGCAGCCTGCAGGTTGGGAAGCCTCTGCCCTGCAGGCGCTGCTCCTGCTCCTGCTCCCTGCCAGGATGCACCTCTCCCAGGATTTCCAGTATCTTCTCCAGGCAAGAGGGCACAATGACCTACTGGTATTTAAAGAAATGCTCAGCTCCTGCTTCATGACAGCTTGCACTTCTGGTAGCCTAGTCATCTCCTAGGTCTGGCTTAAACTGAGCAGGAAGAAATTACGTCAACGTTTGATCATGAAAGCAAAAAGTTTATTCATGTTTGAAACTACATATAACTACCACGAGGAAGACTTTTCAATCCAGGGTGTAATCCAGTTAGAAAGTAACACGAAACGGTTTAATACATTAGAATCACTGCCACAAATTATTTTCATGACTCAATCAGTTTCAGAATCGCATACAATACAAAAGAGAGAAAGAAAGGGCCCCCTGTTACACAGGGGGAAATATACAGTACTGAATACTGAAGTCTGTATGCATTACAATTAGTTGTTGGTTTTTGCGTGGATTAGTAACAAGATGAAGAACATTCAAAATGTTTCTCAGTATTTACAACAGTTTCACTGTTTTGTGTTAAACCTAAGACCCCATGTTTCCACTTCCGCTTCTTTAAAAGTTGCCAATGCAACCCTGATTCTTTTAAAAGATTACAATGTACATTACATTTCATGGGGAAACAAAGAGTTAATTACAAGATGCAAAAAGATAAGAAAGAGACAAACTACAGCGTGAGTATCGTTCAGAGGTAGTAAGTGAGCACTCTAAGCTACAGAACATGTTGAAAGTCTATTGGTTTGTATGAGTTCGCATGAGGTAATAAAGCTGTGTTTGATTGGTGAGATGTATAAATACTCTTTTGCTACACTATGTACAACACTCCATATGATGGTGCTTTTTTCCTTTGCTTTTTCCTTTGTTTGTTTGTTTGTGGTTTGCTGCCAAGAAGAGGTAACAAATCTTGGCAGGCGTGTGCAGCACCTAGCTCGTACTGTAAAACCCCGGGTCTTGGCTTTCACAGAGATCAGCAGCAAGTGTCTTCATCTCCTAAGAACAACCTATGGCCGGTGTCGAAATACAGAGAGGAGACTCGGGGTCCGGGTAGTTTTAGCAAGAAAAGATCCTCCTGGTTTCCAATCTAATTTGTAAGACAATAGATCACAACAAAAATGTGACGAATAAGGATTCTTAAACACAACCATTGTTAACCGAAATAACCGAACAGCTCATTTTATTCCAACTCTATAAGAGATATGAAAAGATTAAACACAATCAAAGTCTGCAATTCATTTCAACTTTCCATGGAAATATGCACGAAGTTAAATTTAGGTGAGGTGTTTCTTTGTGTCTGCTCTTGCTATTTGAGGTTAAGCTTGTCCTGTACTTTTACCCTTAAGGCCAAGTAATTGGCAACTGTTAGACCAACATCGTTAAAACTGCTGATAATAAATTATGATAAAATAGTTACAGGGCTATAAACAATGCTAAATCTTGGCCTAATTGGATAAAGTGCTTTTTAACATTGTGTGTTTTAAGTATAAATACAAATGATTATGATACCTTTAAAAAACAGATTTACCAAGTTTTCTAATAAGACAAGGTTTTACAGTAAAGCTGTAGGTGGTTGGCTACAAAAAACTCATTCCTTTTTCTCCTGTGACTCTGAATGCGCTAATCAAGGCATCTCAGCTCAGGGAAAAAGTGTTGCTAGGAGATTAGTTAGAGGTATCAGAGTGCACACTTCCCGGCCCTTCTGTAGGGGAAGTCACAGAAGATGGAGTAGTTGCGTCCTGCCAGCCTCCATTAGCCTGAAAAGGGAAAAACAATTCAATTGATACAATTACGCATATTAATTATACCGTACACCGAAAGTATCAGACTGGCAAGCCCGGGGTTTGGGAGGAGATGCTCTGGGAAGGAGATTTTCCTACACTCCCTCTGGCTGCGGAATTTGTGAAAGGAAAAAGCAGCAGGCGTTAGGCGAGGGATGCCGAAAGCACGCTCTGCGATAACGCCGAGCCTTCGGCAGAAAGGCAAGTTGAGAAACCAGAAGCCGTTCGGCCAGACGCTAGCTGCGATTAGGACTTTGGGATTTCTGCAAAGACCGTCCGCGCTTTAATGAAGAACATCCCTTTGGCCGACACTTCAGCTTTTTCCCCCGAGAAGACGAGTCTGGGGCAATCCCTGTTTGACCCCCTCGTCTCCCCTTGCTTCCCAAAGTTCGGAATTGCCTTCCTCCACCCGGCAGAGCCCTCCGCAGAGCCGCTCCACCCAGCGAGCCCGGGTCCCCGCAAATACGATCCGCCAGCACGCGAACGCAGGGCTGCGAGGCGGAAAGGGGCCGCTCGGATCGGTTTTCCAATTATCTCTAAACGCAGCCCCTCTTTCGGACGCCGCCCCGCGCCTCCGCACGCCGCCGGCCCTCGCCGTGTCAGACCTGCATCGGCAAGAGCAGCGCTCAGGAACAAATTTGCCTTATGTCTCGGCCGATCGAGGCAATTGCTGAAATCAATGTCTGATCAAATTTCTGCTGTGGCAGACAGCTTGTCGCTACATATTTTTATGTCAGTCAAGAAGAGGGAGGCGCAGGGCTCGTGAGTTGGGGGACGCTGAGTGGAAGTGACGGGGAGGCCTCTCCGCACCACCCGCAAGAGCCGCCCCGGCCCCGCGCTCCCAGTGCCCCCGGCCTTGGCAGGGACGCTTCCCGGCAGGGAAAGGTTAGCCTATGCTAATGCGTTTATGACGTGCTTCGCTCCCGAAACAATCGGCGGCCTGGCTCGGCACCCTGGGCCGCGGTGGCACGGCGCTCTCCCACGAGGAAGAGGCGGGGGGGAGTGATGGCGTCGCGTGGGGCCTCCCAGCATGGCCGGCCATCGCCCCCCGCCACAGCCGGCCCTCGAACCCCCGCACCCGGCCTGGCTAGATTTTACGTTAAAAAAAAATTGTTCCTCTATCACGATGAAGGAAAATGCTTTATGGCTCCAACAGGAGGAGAAAGAAGCCTCAGTAATTATCTCCTTCGCAGATGAAAAACAGCAAACAGAGGAGCTCTTACCCTGACAAATTCAAAGGTTTGGGTTTGGCTTCTCCTAAGTGAAATTAACGGCAACGCCAACCTGCAATCACATCAGGGCTGAAAGCTCACCACCCGCTTTAAAATACTCAACTGTTCAGACGCAGACTGAAAACGTACAAAACCCTACTCCAAATGCAGAGGCACCGCTGCTTTTTTATTTTTTAAAGATATGAGAATCTACTTAGAGAAAGAAAAACTCTTGTGCAGATACGAGTCTAAAGATATTCCATCTGAAGTAAACATCATTCCTCTTTTATCCAAATTTATAAACAACAAATGTACAATATTTTTACTCAGCTTGGCAGCTGGAGGAGAGGTTGTCAGCAAGCATTCTTTTTTTCAAATAAATTAATCCTTACTCTGGTGGTTTGAGATTATGCACTGTATTATACAACAGCGCCTTATCAGGCCTCATCAGTGAAGATGGAATTCATGTCTGTAAAATGCTGCAGGCAATCACAGTTTCATATTTTATCATGTTGATAAGGATATCGCAAATTCTCTGAAGCATTTCAAAACACTTAAATGAAAAAGGAGAAATGCAACTAAAAGGCTTTTTATATGGTTTGTTGTGGGTTATTATGAGTTATTTATAAACCCAAAAAGAAAGATTTGACATTTCAAATGTAAAAGATTTGAGTATTTAATGGTACTTTTTTCCCTTTACAATTGAACATCTTCAATCACATTTTAAATCATTAATATTTACTCTCATGGCAAGTGGAAACCCAAAAAGGGGGGAAAACCTCCCATTGCCTGTGGCTGCGGTATCTCACACTGGGTCTCCCCGTTTTCTGACAGCCACCCTCTCTGCGGGTTCCCGACGCTGCTCAGCACCCGCATCCTGATCCGCAGCGGGTTGTGAAACACAGGGGCAGCCCCTGGGATGGGGGAGAGGGTCGCTAGACAGGGAATTCTCTACAGGAATTTTAAGGTCCATGAACACGAAGGAAAACAAATGACAGTCACCTCTCAAGCAAATATGAAACATTAAATGAAACATTAAAAAAAATTTAAAGCATTAATTGTTGAAGTTGTAAATGAGAGAAGCAAGGTGGAAATGAAGGATGAAAAGGATCTGCCGTGGAGCCCTTGCCACAGAGGCTGCTGCTGCGGGTGGTATTTCATCCCAGGCTTTCATGCCGACAGAAGAATAGATCTCTGTGTTTATTTATCCTGGCGCCTCATGTGCAGGCTACAGGGTCCAGCCTGTGAGGGTCTGAGCACTGTCAGATCCCATCGCTTACAGCCAGAGGTAGGACATTTAGCACCTATCACCATCAAGCCTATAATCCCTCAATTTACTAGCATCTGTTTGCCAGACTTACTACTCTCTCCCGTTTGGAGTAACAAGGCCAAAAGTACTTCTCAAACACAGGAAAAATGTGCACCCTTGAAATGGCTAAAAGTATATCAAAAGCACAGTCCTGGTGTCTGATTGCAGGCAATAACAAACACAAGTACAGAGTTATCTGACCATCTTTGTGCGAAGAACAAGAGCCTTCTCTCCAATGCTATTACTTTTTAACTCATAAGGCTGAAATATATAAAAATTCGAATCGCTTATAGTCACGGCTCTAGGAATTTCTCTATTCTTACGTTATCAAGACTCACAGTCGTATCAAGGGCTATTCTGCGGTTCATCCCCAAAGATGCAATATTAAAAAATGCTATTGCAAGAGTAATTAATACATGTATTAATGACTGCATTTACCTGACACCGTGCTTATGGCTCTCCAAACTATTGTTCCCCTGGGTACTCACATTTAAATTATGTGGACTGTACAGTGAATTTCCTCCCAAGCCATCATTGTATCCTCCCGTCTGATTGATAACATGACGCAGGGTATCCACCTTAAAGTAAGGGGAAACAAAATTCATCATTCCAAATCTATTAAAACATCATCACTTACAATAGGCAACATTTTGAATTATGTGAGCCAAAAGGGTTTAGCATCTTCTATATGAAAGGCAAATTTATCAATCAAGAATGACTGGCAGAATTTCAACAAATCCTTGCATGTTAAAAGCCATACATCTTTGCTTCTCACACCAGCCAAACAACAACTTCCTCACAGCAGTGCATCCTGTAGGTCCTTCTTAAGTGTCTGCAGCAAAGTGCTGTGCATATTTATACGTCTGTATGTGCTTGCATGTATGGGAAGAGATTATGGTGTATATACTGCATATAAAACATGGAGTTAGCCTTGTCTGAAAGGATTGGAAAAGTGACTGAGAATGAGTTGTATTTTAATAGCTCAGTTAGATGTGTTCTGACATTTAAATAAATGAATAAATAAAAGTTTGTCCAATAAATGAAAGAAAGATGGGGGGGAGGTTTAAAAAAAAAAAAAGGAAAAAAAAAGAAAAGGAAAAAAAGAAAGAAAATTCACTGGATTTACAGTGTCCATGGAAGTCAGACGCACCCAATCCCATTCCATGAGCTCAAGCCAGAGCCGAATGCATTCACAAAGCTTAAAATTTCAATCAGAAAAAAATCACTCTTTCCTTTATATTTGTGAAATTCAATGCTGGGGTAAGAATAGGTCACAATCAGAAATATGCAGCCTCCACTCTGCAGCGAGGCACAGACCATTTAATAGAGCCAGAGTAAGGTGGAATTTTTAGCCCAAACCCTACCCTGCTAGAAAGGCCCTACTTTGGGGCATTTCTCCTACCTGTGACTGCACATTGGCTCCGACTTGGGACCCCTGGTAAGAATCCCCATTCAGACTCTGCATGTTCATGAACATGTCCCCAGAATTTGGGAGGTTAAAAGAACCAGAAGAACCTGGAAAGGAAAGAGTTAGGTAGCTGAATAACAGAGAGCTGCAAATATATAACCCCAGAGACCTGAGGGCAGGGGAAGGAGAAGAAGACAGGAGAGGAGAAGGAAAGGCAGCACACAGCAGAGGGAAAGCTGCTGGCCCCGGCACAGGGCGAGCTCGGGCCACCGGCCCCCCGCCCACCGGCTCGGCGCGTCCCGGCGGGGGCTGCTGCCGGCTCTCGCCACGGCACTGGCTGTCGCCCGGGAGCGCGACGCTGGGAAAGCCTGGAAGCCCCGTGCAACCCGGGTCAGCTTTCCCCTCTGGAAGAGCAGCCTGTACAACAACAGGTTTTCATGTCGAGAGCTTTCCTCTGGTGGATCGCTTCATCATGAGATGCTATCACCAAACACTTGCAGAAAAACTCATTTTGAGCCTGTGCTTAATGTCTCCTTCAAAAGGAAATGGCTGCTAATTTCTAATTAGCCGATTTATTACCATCAGAGGAGGAACCTTTTTCTTGCTTTCTTTTGATTAAAGTTTTTTTTTCCCTGTGGATCTTTATACCCTTTAAAAGTTGTCTACAACTAAGTTGCAGCAAAACTTCAACGTAAATAGTGTCAAACACATCTGTGCTTTGCGGAAGCCTTTGCCTCTGGAGCCCCAAAAAGCGACTTCCTCTTTACGAACTCCCCTACTAATTTAACGCTTAGATTTGCAAAATGTCAACAACACACTAGTGAGACAATTTTTAAGTACTGCAGAAGGACACGTGGTAGAGCAACTCCAAAAAAAAAGTTGCATCCTTAGATTTCTACATATAACATCAACTCCATTTCAAGCAACCCAGAGTTTAAATTCTAATTAGTGCGTGCTAAAATATGCCTCTATTTTGTTCTTATCTTGACAATAAATTTAACAGTTCTACAAAACCAGACTTGGAGCTCTGCCTCATTTTGTGTTATTTTCATTGAATGAGAAAAAGCTTAAAATATCTTATGGAAACAAAGCAGCTGCCAGAAGCCTGAGCCAGGCAGACGTTACCATTGCGGGAATTACGTGGGCCCCGCTCTGCTCCCCTGTAAGGCTGCGGGAGCTTTGTCGCCGAAGCTGCTGGGACCACCTATGGCAGCGCTCAGCCCTTGCGGTGGTCCAGCCTGGAGGTCCACGGGCTTGGTAGAACTCCCCGTGCCATGACTAAGTCTGCTAGGGAGCTGCAGCCTCCTCAGCCCGACTGAACTCACTAGGGCGCCATCGAGGGTCTTCCTTTACCGACTGCCCTTCGGGATGCTTTATCGCACGAGCCGGGTACGTACCAGAGTTTGGTGTGGTGGGGGAGTTTGTCTGGTTGTTCTGGACGGCCGCGGCCACGGCGTGCGCTGCGGTCACAGCCGTCTTTGCCGCATAGAGATTGGCTTCTTCCTGGAACTTCCCGATGTTCTTCTTGTACCTGATTCTCTTATTGCCAAACCAGTTGGACACCTGCAGTGGAGAGAGGTGGGAAGGGTGAAGGACACAAAGTACTTGACCTGGCAAAGCATGATCCCTTCGAGATGTCATGTTCGGTCCAGCAAATACGCGTGCCCCCGCCCCCAACCCTTATCTGCTGGGTACTCCAGTTAACTAAGCAGTAACTGAGGATCAGTTAAATATTACGATAGATATGAGCATGATCTGGCTTTGCTTCTGTTGGCAAACTGATGCACAAGGGGTGAGTCTTTGATGACGACACATATCCTGGAGCTTGCTGTAACATTTAGTACAGCATTGTCTCCTACTTCTATGAGCCATTTGTCAACAAAATCAGTGCAAGACCCCGAAAGCTGCTGAAGGAGGACCAAGGTCCGGTTGAGCGAGGGCGAGCGGGCAGTGGAGCAATTGTTCTTTATTTTTGGGCTGGAACAACCTTGGCAGCCCACTCATAAAATCGTGTTTGGTCGGCTGAAAATGAAAGGAATCATATAAATCAATAATGGCTGAAAAGTCACTTTGTCATCTCCCTTTGAAGATACTGTACTGAAGCCAAGATGGCTCACGGGGCACTGACTATTAACCCACACAGAGGTCACGGCTGGAGCCGCTCAGAAAAGTTCATACAATCTTTCTCAGCGGCTTTGTTTAACTTCAGCTGCTGTAACAGAGCTCCTAAATAACAAACCCGGTTTGTAACATGGACGATGGCCAATGCTGCTGAGACAAAAAAGCATCTGCAACAACACAGAGGTAAAGGGGAGAGGACCAATAATAACACAATAATGGTTATCAGCCATCCCTGCAGCGAGGGACCCAGCTGCTCGGTGCAGGGCAAGGCAGGGCTGGGGTCCCACACTCCCCAGGGCCCCTGCATCCCCACAGCTGCACCCCACCATGAGCTGCAGCAGCTCTACGGCACCTCTCACACCCCTGTGCTCCATCATAGCGCCTGGTAAGGCACCCTGCTGCAGGAAGGAGACAAATCCTGCTGTATTTTATGCAGCTATAGCTTTTGTTTAAGCACAATTAATGAAAAGCCTCTAGCTTTTAACGGTAATACAAAAGGTACCTTATACATTCTGTTCCCTAGATAATACTCCACCGTATTCTATATATTGCACTTAATATTACCTTGTCAGTCAGAGAAGCAATAATACATTAATGAAACCTAGCAAATAATTATTGTGGACAATCAGATTACGCTTTATTAACAGTTTCATAATTGAGGAATCTCTGTACATCAACTGTATTGTCCACGGATGTGTGTGAGACCCCTCTGTTTATGCACGCCCCTGGACCAATCAAACAACAGCCATCACTAATAAAGGCTTATTTAATTCTCACAGTAAAATTTTAATATCACCAGCAGCCTGGGGAAGCCTCAACGAGTGGATTTGCTTGACATCAGATCGTTTCCATTCTGCTAGTCCCAATACTTCTTAATCTTTAATATCAAGGCAATTAAAATTAATGGCCACTCATCCAGAGCCACTGTGGGCAGTGTTTCCTTGACATCAATTGTTTGATGGGATTACCTAGAGGTTAAACTAACAAGCAAGGTTTAATTGGAAGCAATGAGAGGAGCAGCGATCGTACGTTATGTTTAACCCGCATACCACATCTAAGTGAATATCCAGAAATGTTAAACTATTTCTGAGATTAAAGCGCACGCCCTGCGCACCAGCAGAGCGCAGCATTCGGGGCTGCTGTGGCCGCCCCAGGAAACCCCAGCATCCCTCTGGGGTCATGCAGCCACCGCCCAGGTGCCTTTGCCTCCCAGCCAAAGGACTCTTCGCTCTCCCATGAAATACATCAGCAAGGGGCTGCAGCAGAGCGTGCCGTGGCCCGGGAACACGCAGGGGCTCCGGCCAGGCGTGCACGGCCAACACGGGCAGCTGGATGTGTCCAGGACGGGGCCAGGGCACCGCTGGAGCCGAGGCGGTGCCAGGCAGGATTTAGGCTGGATTCACCGCCATGGCATTTTTCACGTGGGGCTGTGCTGGCTGCCTGCAGCTTCCCCTGCCCGTCCGCAGCACAACTCGCCCTGCCCTTGCCGCTCGCACTGTCCCGTCCTGGGGAGGGCTGGAATGCTGGTGCTGGGCTGCTCCCTGGTCAGCACCGGGACCCAGAGGAGCCACAGCACCCTGGCTCCTCGCCCAGCCCCGCACTCACCCTAAAAATGGAAGTTGTCTCCATCATGAGCTGCTTCACAACACATTTTTCATTAAAACAAACTATCTCTTCACATAAAAAAACAATGAACATCTTTCTCCTCCTGATCATTGAAGGCCAATTAATTAATTTGGCTTAATTGTATATTACATTTCAAACAATACTGTTGCACTTATTTATCATGTTAATTGCAATGTTAAATAAAAAGACAATAAATTATTACTTAAATTATCAAGATGCCTAATGTGGGATTTGGGATGGGGCAGGCCTGCCTCGTGTCTCTGCAGTGGCTGATTTCATGGGATAAATCAGCGCTCGTTCTGCAAAAGACGCAGCTGACACAAGAGCATCACTGCTGAAATTAGTGAACTACGTATTTACGGATCACGGAAGATTTTCCATTGTTTTTCCAAGTGCTTGTACCACACAGCTTATGTTCCACACCTAATCAAATGGCACAAAATAGAAAAATTTTGAAAATCAGTGTGGCACAATTATGGTACGTGATCTAAAACTAAGAATTTTAACTCTAGAAACTATTTAATTAAGCTTGCACCTTTTTTTTTTTCCTTGCTTCCCATATGAAGTCCAGGGGTAAGAGCCTACACATCCATAGCTCTCCGTGTCAATCTGCTTACAGAAACAGACAGACTCAGAAGAAGCAGGGGCAGGAGGGGTGTTGAAAACCAGCTTCTGCATTCTTTCTTTAAAAGAATTTTAAATATATTCCCTTGTCAACCACATCCTTCTTTTGTTTGAAGCAGTGAAAAATTTTATTGCTGTAATCCACTGACACGCTTTCAGCAATGAGTATGCCCTTTCTATAGCCCATATGATAGACTGATAGTTGTTCATGACACCCTGAAAGAGGCTCATCTGCAAAAGTATAAAACATCAGCCTCGCAGCCATGGTAAGGGGAGAACAGATGATACAGTTTATCTCCCGCGAACACGTGCTGATCGGGTAGCTCTAAATTACAGCCGACGATGTTCTCTGTTAAGGACATTTTTTTCCCTAGAATTACCTTTTCCGTACTCTTCAAAATGAAATTGTGTGAGGTGTTCATCTTAGTAAATAGTTTGTCTTTATGCTTTTCTTGAAAAACCTTCTCTACATATTATTTTAAACACCGATATCAAAACTGAAACCATCTATCTCCCATCTGCAACTACATGATTCTGGGAGACAATTTTCTTTGCAGCTCAGTAAAGTGCTATGGCAGCAAGATTTCCAGTGAGCTGTTTAATGTGGGGGGAGGACGACCCAAAACAGTCACTAATTAAGTGTTTGAGGGAGAAAATGTTCTGCCATGAATCTGCCCCCAGCATTTACAAGGCACTGACAGTACAAGAAAGAAACACCTTGGATCATTGTTAGGAGAGGCTACAGGGGAAGCCTGGCTCAGCCAGAAAAAGGACAAAGCCTCTTCATCAAACATGAACCACAACCTCCAGGAGTTTGGAAAGCCATCCGTTAACTTTTTTTTTTTTTTTTTTTGTCTCGTTTTCCAGCTCTTTGCACCTCCAGGATGTTTGTAGCACAGGAGGTAAATTGGGCACAGTGCCAGGCATGGCAATGTCAGAGGCACTCCTGGTCGAGGCTGGAAATGCGTGTGTTCAGAGTTTTTTCATAAAAAAAAGCCCTGTGCAAGGTGTAGCTCAGTCACTCGCTTGGATGCCATTGCTTATCCCATGCGATGTTACTCCTGCCAGTATTTTAAATGACTGCTCAATTCGCCCCTGATTTCTGGATTGCATCCTCTGACTTCTGCTGCCAACCACCAGAGCAGTGTGCACTGGGCTATTTTACAGTGCTTGCTCAGAGCTTTTCTGCTAGATGGCCTCAAAAATATATACATTTTTCAGCACAAAGAAAGACAACTCCAGCCCAGTTTGACCTAGTAAATACCAACTAACCCTGCAGTCCTGCCGTGCGGCCTTTGGAAGTGCCTTTGAAAATCAAAGATTAGGATATCCACAGTATTCATATTTTCTAGCTGTGACAGCAGATCTATCAGGAACTTAAGCAACCAGCTGATCACAGGCACTCCCTCTCTCACATACATGCTCCTCTCCCATTAGATGATACATTGCCTCGTTTTCAGGCTTTCCCATCATCCAGAGGTTTTCCTAGCCATTTATAATATCTTGCCAGAGTGAAGCTCCGGCCATGGCCCCAAACCTGCATCTCTGGCAGCTAGTGCCCAAGTTGCGTGGTCAGCGCTGCCCTTGCTCCAGGCTGGAAAACGTCACCCTGCAAAGCTCAGGATGCTGTACGTGGTGCTACAGAGGATGCAGTGCGGCGACTCCCATCGCTCACTCAGAATTCCTAATGGATTCAAGAAACAACTAATTCATGCTTGTATCAAATATTAAAGAGACAAACCTATATTCATGTAACAGGCTCACTACTGCTGCTGCTGCTGCTACACTTTTGGATCATCTGCCTGCCTTTTATTTCATTCTACAACATATATATTAAATCTTATCAAACACCCAATTAAGAAAGAAATCAGATCTATTAGCACTAGAAGCAATCAGTTATGGCTTCTCAAATGTTCCATCTCATTTCCTTCAGTCACTTCAGCCCTATCTAGATCTAGCTTTTTATCTGTCCACTCTGTGGGATCACTAACTCTTTCTCCGCCAGGCACAATTCACCGTCTGCTGGGTGGACAAAAAACATCTCTTCAGCAGGTCTGTTGTGCTCCCTACCATGTAATCTCTCCCAATTACATTTTGCCAGCAGAACTGAAGGACTTTTGGTTTCTCCAAGTTGGTGTTGATGGCGTTGCCTCTCCTAAATACACAGCAGGCTGCTGTGGCTCATGTGGGAAGATTTTTGGACACCACTTACTGGAGGAATTGCTATAAAGCATCTCATGCCAAGAGGACTGAAACCACCAATGAGACAGAGGGCTGCAGACCAAGGTGCCCAGGTACTCATGTGCTCTCGGGCCGTTTGGCTGGTTGCAGGCACCCACAGCAGCCGCCGGGATGCCTATGGGCATGGAAGAGCTGCCCAGCAGCCACCACAGCTGCACCTGTACCTGCTAAGGCTGCAGTCACTTGCGTGATGCTAACAGCGATGAAGGAGCAATGTGAGAGGGAATGAGTTTGGTGCTGAATCTCCCCCCAAAAATTCCTGCCCGTCACCACAGCCACTCACAAATGGACTGGGAGAAACTGTCCCCATCTCCATCCCTTACCTTCCCCTGGCACCGGGCACAGGCACTTCCCACCCCGCTTGGAGCACAGAATGTGCTGCGTGCCAAGGAATGAGCAAGAAGAGAGCAAGGCACACATGTGTCCGCTGGCCTCTCATGTCATAGGGCAGTTTTGCTAGGGTTTGTACCGAGGGTGCATCCAAAGTCAGTTAAGTAATATCAAATTTGGGGGAGCTGGGTGGCCTTTCATTTGAAAGTCTTCAATAAAGTGCCTGAATTTTTCATGCATTCAAGGGAGACCTATAAAGTAAATCTCAACTCAGGTCTTAATTATAAAGCTAAAGGTTGCATTGCTAATAATGCCAATACTGCAGCCTGCAATCATTAATAGTTAACACATTCGCCGCAGGCATTGTTCCTCTAAAGGACCTGAAATATTGATAAGTGGAGCCAATGGAGCTGGGAGGAGATGGCACACCAGCCCTCGCAATGGGCAATGGGGTGGCTGGAGAACTTGGAAACTGCTGGTGAGTTTTCCCTGCCACCCAAGTGCAACCTTGCCCAAGCTGCATGAGCCAGATTTGCTGTGGGAATAATCTGGTTTTCCATCAAATGTACAGGCCACAAGAAATGCGCAGAGTGTTGTTTTGCTTTTTAAGCTATCTGGTGAGGGAAAGGTGAAGGAAAGCTTGATGGAGCAGTGTCATTGGCCTGAACATCACTGTGAGACACCAGTCCAGAGCTGTAAATGTACTTTGGCCTATATGGAAAGCAGCTGTAGCCAACAACGGCAAGGACTTCTGATTAGGGAGATGCTGGTTTTCTTGCATTAGCTTCATGGTAACATCTGTTATATGTGACAAAAAGAGCAAATCTGTCTAATACATTTTTGCTACAGAGAAACCACTTGTGTCACTTTAGTGCATTGAGAGGCTGAATTTCTGGCTGGCTTAGAAAAACAACTTCAAGCAATCAAAGAAATTCTGACCTATAGAGATAGACTATATGTTTGTCGATAAACTGTCCTTCCCCTAAAATAATGCTAAGTTGTAACGAATTCATAACAGACAGTAAAGCTCAGCAAGGAATCTTACTTACTACACAGAAAGAAAGCTGATGTAGAGTGCTAACCTTATAGCCTTTTAATTTCTATCTTCATCTTTGTACGCACGCACTTTTTACCCCAGCACAACCCCAGGCACCTGCAGGCACACTGCCTTTCCTGCAGAGCTTAGTCATGTTCCACCACCCTGCCGAACTTTATCATGGTCAACAATGCAAATTTGAAGGGATTACATTGGGCAGGGACCTGCTCCGTATCGCACGCCTCCGTTAGAAGCGCATGCCAGAGCCCAGAGGCAGATGGCAGCTTTGCAAGGGGAGCCAGGAGGTCGACGCGCTGCCTGGGGCACGGAGGGGTGAGAGCTGGGACCGGCTCCCACCCACTGCTTACCTGCGATACTGTGATGCTGCATTTCTTTGCCAGCTCTTCTTTGGCTTCTTCACTGGGGTAGGGGTTACTGAGGTGGGAGTAAAAATACTCATTCAAGATTTCTGTGGCTTGTTTACTGAAGTTACGTCTTTTCCGCCTGAAATGAGAAAAGAAAACCACAGCTGTTCTTCCGGATGCAGAGAGGTCTCTAACAGGGTCAGCTGGGGTGGAAGCAACCCTTGTTTCACATGCCCGTGCTGCAGCACACGGCAACACGACAGCACTGTCTCAGTACCCCGATCCCTTCGGGCCAGCCCTCCACCAGGGCCGGGCTCTGCCCTGATGCCGTGCAGAGCGGGCAGTGGGCTGCAGCGCCCGTGGTCCCACATCCAGCCCTGCAAGGGTCTGGACTCCGCTTCTGGCCGTCCACCTCCACCTGGGCTTTCATCCTGTGGGTGCACTGGCCACATTTGCGTGCTGTGGCAGGAAACACGATGAAGCGAAAGGCAAAGCAGGGCGCTGAGCCGGGCAGCCTGCCTGCAGCACCTCCGCACCCAAGTACGCAACCCAAGCTGAACTTCCCGGCTGCTAAATCGCTCTGCTCTGACGACAGCTTCGCGAACCTCGCTCCCTTTAGCGGCGGGTCAGCTGGGGCTTCTGCACCGGTGCCTGGGGTGAGCACCGTGGAAAAGGACGGGGTGGCCTCCCTGCCGTGTCCTTACATAGCACTCATTGAGCTAATTGGCTTCCGTGAGCAAGTGGCTTTCAGGGCTTTGCAAGGGAGACCCATCTGTACACCCTCCTGCCGAGGGCTGGGCAGGGCCCAGGCTCTCACGCCGCGCCGGACGGGTACCACGGCGTGCAGCCTGGCCAGAAGGCGAAGCCCTTCCGCAGCGCTCCGCCTGGCACGTGCTCCGGCGGGCCCAGCGGCGAGGCAGCGCCGGGCAGGGAGCAGCAGAGCCCCTGCGGCACAGCAGGCAGCCGGCCCGCCGCTGCGCTCCTGCCGCACGGGTTACAGCGGCAGCATCTGCACAGCTGCGGTGCCTTCCCTCCGAGCCGCCGTCGGCTGCTCTCCTTCTCCCCAGAATATCCTCTGGAAAGTGCCGGTTAAACATTTCCTTCAGAGCTCCCTTCCCCTCAGGGCTGGTTGCAATCAAACTGCCTGCGCCCGAGGCCAGCAGGCAGCCGAGCGGCAATCCCCAGCGCTCTCTTCCAGCGGTATCACGATGCTGCTAACTACACTGTATCCTGGAGCAGGCAGACTCTCTCCCTAGAGCTATGTTTATCTCATTACTGTGCTTCCGCTCATTTTGCCTTATTTACCTTCCTCCTTTTTAAAGAAATCACTTTAAAATGTGCATCTGCAAGCTTTACCTTTTGCAGTTACTCCAGCTCTCCATAGACGTTTCCTCCAACTGTTTGTAATTACCCTAATTTGCCACACCTGCCAGTGACCTCCTTGTTAATAAAATTATTTTGCTCTTGTTTAGCTCCTCACAGCTTTCAGGTGTGAAGCATGAGCTAGCTGCTGAAGGGAGGCTCTGCATGGTGCCTGCTGCTCCTCCCCACTCTGCCGGGCTCAGCTCCTGCTCTGCTGGGCTCTGCCAGCTGCCAGGGTCCTGCTCTGCGGAGGGGATCCCTGCGAAAGGGATGGGGCTGGGGATCGATATCCCACCTCATCAGGGCTTCCAAGCAATCCTGGCTGTGCCCATAAACCCCCTCCTAATCCCCGCCTGCCTGCTTCCTCGCAGCCTGCAGAACGAGCAGCCTGCTTTGGAGGCTGGCGGGCTGCGGGGACAGGCTCTGAGCTCCGGCAGCGACACAGGTGTCCGAGGGACACGCGTGCCGGCTGTGAGTGGTTCGGAAGGTGCTGCCTTCTCCCGCGCCCCAGTCAGGCAACAGCTTGTTGGGAGACGGGCCAGCAGATCTGGCTTTCGGAAGCGCCGTTGCCCTTCTTACCTCGGGCGCGTGCAGCTGCTAACCCAGCATCAGCCACAGCCCGTGGGCACGTCCCTCCCGGAGAACTTAGCTCTTCCATTACAGGGTCAGTATTTTGCAAGGCTGGCCTTATGCTGCAAGACATCGGTACCGGCAGCCATTTAAATAACTGCCGGGGTGACAAAACAGCCTGTTGCACAAATCCTATGTGACTCCCATACGAGCAGGGTAAACAAGCAAGCATTGGGTAAACAAGCCTAGTCTTTGCACTAAAATATGTAGAAAAGACACTGCTGTTTATGAAAGCTCTGTGCAGGAAACCCCCACTTTCACAGCAGCTGCTGGGTGAAGGACAAGGGCCCTGGGCTTTCTCTGGGGCAGGCCAGCCTCTCCCAGCGGGTCCCTGCCCATGCGGGGACATGGGTTCCAGCAGGGCCAGGCAATTGCCCCTTCCCCCCCAGAAAGAGCCGGGGGCACTCGCCTCTGCCTTACCTGGCATCGAGGAACCTTGATCTTAAAATCATTACTGCTTCACAAGTACTTTGTTTGAGTTGCATCTGGATGGAGCTGAATTTTCGATGAATGATGCCCACCATCCTTTCAATCTCCTTGGGAGAGATGGGACGTGTCCGGCTCTGTTCTCTGAGAAGGTTCATCACATGTGTGGTAAATTCATTACATGCCTGTGAAGGAAGGAGAGGCTTAGAAATTGTTTTGTGCCATCCCACAAGGACACAAGCTCGGGCCTGGCCATTGGGGGGGCTGGGGGACCCTCGCGCAGCCCCGTCCCCTCCACACGTGCGCGGCCGCGGGAACAGATCACGCACACCCTGTCCGTGAGAGCCGGGACCGTCCTGCGGCAGCCAGGGGAGCTGAGCAACCGCGGCACAGCTCCTTCCACGCTTATCCCTTTCAAGGTCCCCGTGTCCCCAGCCAGACCGCAGTGGAGAGGAGAGGTCGGGGTCAGCGCATGTAATGGCTGCGGGCAGGAGGGGGATGTGAGCGGGGACCAGCACACGATCAGCAGCCAAGCGAGCAAAACCTGGGAAGGGCTGCCTGTCCTGCAAGCCGCCGAGCCCGCGCAGGCAGCGGGCAGGGTTAACACCCCGCAGGAGGTGAGGAGCTCTAGACCTTTCTGAGGCACCGTGTGCGTCCCCTGAGAGGGCAGATTTCGGCAAAGCCATGCCCAAGTCTGGCCCGCGCCGTGCTGCCAAGGCGCTGAAGAAGGGAAGGCACGAGGAGCCATCAATTATCAGTCCCTGACTACGCAGGTGAATGGACACGCTGATATAAACTTCTCCAGGCTGCATCATCAACAGACGCCACCTGATCCGAGCCTCCGCATGACCAAGCGGCTGTCACGCTGGCATCCCGGCTTCCCCCACGCAGGCTGGAAGCTGCTGCTAACCCCGCTGATTTATGTCTTCCTTATCTCTTTCCAAAACAAACCCCGGGACTGCTGTCTGCTAGGCAGAGCTGCGTGGTGGCCACGGGGCTAATCCCTTCCCGGGGGCCAGCCCTGTATTCGAGCACATTTCGGGCACTAACCTACCCCCGTCCTGAGGCAGCCCTGGGAAGCGGAGAGGGGCCGGGCGACGTGCTGGCTCCCGCAGGGTCCGTGGGCAGCGCAAGGCAAACTGCTCTCTGCTCCCCAAACCCTTATCAGACGAAGGTGGATGTACGCAAGGCTGACGCGCCTGCGGGAGGTCTGCGCGTTGGCTGCGGAAGGGCCAGCCGTCGTAAGGCGCTGCTGGGCTGCGATCACGGCCAAGTAAGGCCACAGGATTTTGCTCTTGTGCATCTAACGTTAACGGGCGACGAGCACGATGCTCAGCAGCCAGTAAATCACGTGGAGGAAACACTGCATGTATCTCATCCAGACCCCATACGTTGCGTATCTGTTTGACTCTAGCTCCCCTTTTTCTTCTAAAGCCAGGGTGAAAAATATCTATGATGTAATTTGTCTGACAATTACATTTTCTCCTGCATTTCAATAGATTGTGCCAGGGAAAGAGTTAAAAGTGAAAAGTTTATGCATCTAAAAACTCATAATTTCCTATAACATTTGCTGAACGTCTCACAACTTATTAAGTGAAGCCATCTATGAATGCAAATGCTGATTAGCAATTTGGCAATAGCCCAACATTCGCAGAATTCACATAGCTTTTCTTTAAACCAGTAGTTCATACATGATTAATTAGAACATCTCATTTATGTAGTGTGCACTTTAGCTCATTACTCTAAGTAAAATTCGTTAAGTATTTACATTTAGATAATTAAAATCTGGGTACACCCTTAAGAAAGATGCATACACTTCAGGCAAAGTGATTTTTTTTTTCTTTACACTACTGAAAGTAAATTACAGGCTAATTTACATCCTTGCAGCACCCGTTTGGCGGCAGCGCTTTGGCGAGGCTCGGTGAGCCTTGGTGCAGATGCCCTCCGCCTGCCACCGCCGAGCGTGCCGAGGCCACGGTACCGCGGAGGCTGCGCCAGCTCACCGCCGCTCCACGCCAGCGCAGACACGACGCTCCCGCCAGCTGCTGCTCCCTGACTTTCTCAAGACTTTCTGAGCTCCAGGTGAAGGAGCTCGACACATCTCGTCCTCGCTTCTCATTTGCATATTTCCTTTCCGTTTTGACATTTCAGGCAGCAAAGCTTGCGGAGGTGACCAGCTGCCGTCCCCTCTCGCCACGCTGAAGAGAAGGGGACGCTGCCCTGAGCGCTCCCGGCCACCCTGCTCTCGCCCAGGGAGAGCAGGACTTGTCCCGGGTGACCCGTTTCTCCCCCTCCCATCCCAAAGACCCGGCACAGCAGCTCGCCCGCCCAGCGGAGAGCGGGCTCCGAGCCCCCAGGGAAGCGCGGCAGCCCCCGGCCTGAGCAGGGAGGCAGCCGGGCACCGGCGCCTGCTCCAGCCGGCCTTGCTGCACCGGGACCGCATCCTTCCTGCCTGCCGTCTGCTGAGCTGCCTGGACAATCTTAGCATCCAAAAGCTTGGGTTCCGCCACCTGACGGACGGCAAAAGCCCCAGCTTTGGCTCGCCCAGTAAATGATGCACAGAGGTAAGGTAATGTAGGCACCGAAATGCAGCAACTCGCTCCCTGAGACGAGAGAGCGGCTCTGTCCCAAAGATACAGCTGAATCCAAGTATTTGGCACTGAAAGAACATTTCAGGCACACAGCTTGCCACGTGCTCCCTTGTTTGCAGATCTGGGGAATTCAATTTTAAAGTACAGTAAAAATGGCAACTGTTGCATTAAAAATCTTTTCAGATATGTCTTTTCTATGAGAAATATTTCTCCACAAATATAGTACCAAAAGTTGGATGTTTCAAAGCTAAAGTGAGCTTCTTGCTTTCAAGAAGCAAAAATCCTTCCCTGAATTTACTTGAACTGCCTGATGAGACTTCGTTTGGTTACAGCAACTTAGAGAGCCTGGTTTTAATTTATCTTCGCCAGCACCTCCCATCTGCAGAGCTACTTCAGTGCAGCAGAGTGGAAGTAAGCTCAGAAGACTCTGATGCTTTGTCTTGTTTTCTCTTGTTTATTTATAGCGTCCGAGCTCCTTGATCCCTTTTTCAGTACTATTTTTCAGGCCTCTGGTTGGTGCCCGAGACATTATTAATAATGTCAGGTCATAAGTGATGGCCTTGTTAACCTGCTCAGAAACCTTGTAGGAGCAGGGATGCTCCTGCGAGCCTTAATGCTTCATCAAGACTCCTCAGACGAGCGCAAGAAAAAAAGAGGAAATGGCCCAAAACGGTCTTCAGGGGCACGGTGCCAGCCAGAGCTCCGTGGGGCTAGTGGTGTCTTCCGAGCAGCCACACTTCACCCCAATTTGGGGTGAATTCAGAAGACATCTGTGAACTCAGGAAGCAGGTTCCCAGCTGCTCCGGGAGACCTGGAACCCTTACAGTACTTTTGCCTACAGCAAAAAATGTATTTCAGTGTAATTATAGAAGATAGCTTTCAATATGTCATCTCTATTATAGTAGCTGTAAATTATGGAAGGAGCTGCCTGTGTACGGCCATTTCTCCCAGCGCATGGCGAGGGGAGAGCTATGTGATGGCGTGACACACTTTCCATTTCTCTCTCTTTTTTTTTTTCTTCCCGAGCGCATTCCCCTAACTGGCAACAAATATCAGGATCAAACTCTGCCTGGAAAGCGTCTCCAGGAGGCCGCTCTGGTTCCTGCTGCCGGCTGCAGCGGGACCGCAGGAGCGCCTGCGCCGGGAGAGAGATGGCGGGAGCTGCTCCCCCCGCACGGGCAGGTGCCCCTGCGTGGGGGCTGAGCTGCTCCCCGGCTGCAGGAGGGCACCCGCCTCTCGGGAACCTGCAGCTGCTGGAGGCAGAGATGCAAAGTCCTGGCTGCCTCTCGGCTGCGGAGACAGGCGCTGCGTTGAGACAAACCGGCAGGAGACGGTTTGCGGCAAGGCTGGGGAAATTATCATATTTCTGTAGAGCAGACGTTGCTGGGTGTCAGGATCAACAGGGAAGCGTACATGTTTCAGAGCAGCTCCACCTCTCTTTCCTTCTCCTAGCAGCACTTGAGCATCCTCCAAAGTTCCCCGTGGTGTGGACGGATGGCTGTGACATTTCAGCCGAAACCTTTGTAAATGGAGCTACAGGGCTAAAAATGCTACTGCTTCCCCCACATCATTAAACTTATTAGAGTCAAAGGACACTTGCCAGGAAACGGCTGCAAGCACCGACCTGCAGTTGCTTTGGCCCCAGATCTATCTCCAGCCTGTGTCCCTGTGGTTTTTTATAAGACACGCTCCTGCTGAATGGTGCTTGTTAATCCGACGGCCATCCCCATCTCAGCGCTCCAGGCTGCACGCCGGGGCCCTGCGGTGCAAGGAGAGCCCAAGGGTCCGCCCAGGACATTTGGGGTCCTTGGAGGGTGTGGGGAGGGGTTCGTTTGAGGGAGAAAAGGAGATTTGCACAAAGACCCTGTCCGTTATTTGCTCAGCTATGTGTTCACCAATTGAACAACACAGTGAAAGAGGCGGCACAGATGAGGCAGTGCCACCGGCACCTGAGCCACGCCGGCCTCAACGCCAGCCTTGTGCCGCCCAGGCCGTGGTCCCGCCAGCATCTGCAGCGGGATGCTGCGTGGACTGTGCCGGTGGGCACCGTCCCCCTGCTCCTCCTCCAGGCTCCACGGGTGCCCCACACCTCCTCCCCACCACCCTATCGATTCCACCCGCCGCTGACGCTCGGCGGGCACCGGTCGGCTGCGTCGGCACGGCCTGTCACAGACCGTGCCTTTGTTTCTGGTGGCATGAAAAAGCAAAGCAAAGTGGCCAGAGACCTTTCAGAGCGTCTTCACACGAAAAAAAGGGAAACTCTAAAACAAAGAGTCATCGAGGCACCCAGGCCCCCCTTTACGCTGGTGAGGCAGGGAGGGGAAGCATGCCAAGGTCGAGCACAGGGGCTGGGGAAGGAGCCGGGCAGCACGGTGCACTCTTCTCCTCGCCCTCGCAGTTTCAAGCGGTTTTATCACTGCCTCCACATCTCTTTTGTGGTTTTGGTCTGTACAGCCTGACGCTTTGCCGTGATGGGCTGGGGGCAAGTGCAGGACTTCCCCGGCTCAGGTCAGGAAACCACCAGCTGATGAGGTTCGCTGAGCTGATTAGGCTCAGGGTTTACAAGCTTTATTAGGACACCTCTGGGAGGGGAAAATGAAGACATCGCTTGAAGCTCGTGAGGGCCAGGGGTCTCTTGTGCCATTCTTCCCTGCCCCGTCTCCTTTGATGCCGTTGTTCCTTGCAAAACCAGAACGGAAAGGAGGCAGAGCAGTCTCTCCCTTGGATTACAGGGAACCCGGGGTGGCGCAGCCCCCCCCCCCCCCCCCGGGTCAGGAGCCACGCTGCGCCCAGCACCAGCCGGCAGCACATGGCAAACACACCCCGTGCCATCGGCGTGGCAAATGTGGCGGGTCACCAGGTCCCAGCGGTGAACGTAAACCCACGGGTCTCTGCAGCACGCTCTCCACTCAAAACAAAGACACCCAGTGCCGGTGTCCACCTGAACCGGGATCTCCATACTTCCTATCCGTAGCGGCAGCTCCCGAAGCCTGGGCCAGGCACTGTGCCGGCGCCTCGCTGGCTACTCCCTTGCAACCTGGTACAGCCAACCCGCCGTGGCCGAGCCTTGCACCGGAGCCTCCTGCCGCCTGCTCCGGGAGCCCGTGGGCTGAGATCGCCAGCACGGCCCTCGCCTGCCTGCGCTCCCCGACTCGCCAGACCCAGCCTTGCAACACTTCATCACGGGGCACGAAAGTGGCACCGAGCGACAGACAGCTCTCCCCGTCTCTCCCTCTCTGGGCTGGCTCGAAGGGGAGAAACATGGGCTCGGGTGTTGCTTTTATGCGGTTACAGACAACAGAAAACACTCAGGCATGCAAGACATGCGTCCTGGGTCCAGCGAGCGGCTCCTCAAAGCCCGACGGACTCCCGTAGCATCACGGCTCTTTACGGAGGAGAGGGGTGGGGAAGGGGAGGAGGGGATGTGGTCCGGAGCTGGGCAGCGGCGGGTGCCGGCAAGCGGAGGTGCAGAGGAGAGCAGCGGCAGGTACACGTACAACTGAGAGGCTGATGTCTGACCTGTTCATATTTCTCCAGCTCTGTGTGATAGATTTGTCTGATCTGGGTCAATTTGGCTCTGTAATCTGAGTGTTCAATAGAGTTATCTGAAGACCCTCCAGAGGCTGCTGCGGCTGCAGCTGCTGCCGCCGATCCCCCACCTTTCTCCGGACCTGAGACTCCTTCTGCCAGAAGCATATTGTCTAGTCTCATTAGCTGGGGATCGGG
This sequence comes from Aquila chrysaetos chrysaetos, assembly GCF_900496995.4. NCBI lineage: Eukaryota > Metazoa > Chordata > Aves > Accipitriformes > Accipitridae > Aquila > Aquila chrysaetos. The sequence continues at coordinate 20,070,613 of NC_044027.1, read as the reverse complement.
AGGGTCTTCCTCCTGGGCTCCTCGGATGCTCAAACCTTGGGCAGAAAAGAGAGAACAAGAGAAAACACAGTCAGTATTTCTTGCATCTGCCCGGCCGCTGCCCGCTCGCTGCACGCCTGCGAGGGGCCCTCCTGCAGAGCCCTCCTGCCCCGCGGGGCCGCGGGGACCGGACCTGCCCACGGCCCTTCCTCCATCCCTGCGGCGGTACCCGAACGGGCACCTGCCTCCGAGGCAGGTCCCGTGAACCGCAGCCCAGGCAGGTGCCATGGGGTGACGGCAGTGCTGTAGGACCCTCACGGTTCCGATACAGAGCAGGAACATCTTCACGAGGCTTTTAAAGGACCCTGCAGAATTTTTAAACGCTTCATTGTAAGTATTAAAGGAGTATTCGCATGAGTACAGAGACATATGCCTTCCGGTTGTTTTCCAAGACCTAGCTAAATCTGCGCGAGGCTGGCATCATCCTATACATTATATCACTTTGATGCAAGACTGTGTGGTAAAAGTAAGTGCATTATTTATTCGGAAATAATTGATTTGCTTCTCATTTCCTTCCAAATGGATCTAAGCACCACGTTACTCTTATGGAGACTTGCACCACTGGATTCCACCCCTCCTAAGAGGTCCAAGCGTCGGTTTAGAATGCCTGGGGAAAAAGCTGCCACTCGCTCAACTACAGGAGACTTCAGGCGAAAGGCAGGGAGGTGCTGTGTCTCCCACCGGCACAAATCCCGTGGACGGAGCCATTTCCATGCGTGCCTACAGTCTCTGGCTCCACACAGGTCGAGCTGAAATTTCACATCGGAAGAGGGAAATGGTGGAGACAGAACTAGGAGCATCGCCTCGGGAATGGCCACTGTGGGAGCGGCGTGCGGAGGCTCTGACGGCCCCTCGCTCAGGGCTGCCCCACTCCTCTGCAGGGCAACACGCCACTCCACAGTGTCTGCTCACATACTGAGGATAGACAAGAAGGAATTAAACTTCCCCTTGCCATGCAGGGATTTGGTTGCTATCGCGATGCTGGGATACTGAGTATGTGTTTAAAATAGCCAGTGCTCTTGCACTGTGTTGTTGGGAACAACACTTTAAATCTAATTTTTGTTTTAAATCGAGAATTTCCAAAGGGATGCTCAGTCAGCAATCTTTTCTGCGTCCTATAGATCAAGGCTGACAATTTGTAAGTTTAATCAGGTCACGCAGGCATGGTGCCAAGCTGTTATCAACAGTGCCAAAAAGAAAGTTTAAAAATAATTACAGTAGTACAAAAACCACTAGAGCCGTGGCTTCTTGAATCAACATTTCCATTAGAGATGTAATGCAACTGTGTACATCCCAGCCCAATTAACCTCTTTAAATCTGTTTAAGAGCAGGTATTCGTGCTCTGGATAGAGTGGGTCCCAGGGGTCTGCCGTTGGCACCCCCCGTGTTTGCACGGGCGCCTGCGCCTGTCTGCGCTCCTCGCAGTGGTGTGGGCTCCGAACGGGCTGTGCCAGACGTGGCAGCACCACCCACAGCTGCCACGCACACAGCTGAGCACTAGCAATGCTGCTTTCTGCATAGCTGAGAACTGCAGCCGCTCCCCCACAAACAGATTTCACCCTCGGTGTCCTGAACCCCATGCACAGCGGGAGGTGACCCCCTGACTGGCCAACCTTCCAGACTCAAGAAACCACAGCATTAATTTTGCTCTAAAATACACATTTTAAACCTGTCACCTTCATTTAAAACTATAATTCCATATCATTTCATGGGAATAATAAAAATGTCTCATCATCTCTTTAAATTATTTCTGTTGCCTGTTCAGAGGTCCACAGACGAGCGTGGTTTGACAACACCACACATCGTCCCGGCACGTCCCTGGGCTGGCACAAGCGTGGCGGGGACAGCCCTGGCACGGCTCCGGCCACCCGTGCTGCTGCCTGAGCATGTGGCCAGGGAGAGCAATGCTGCGCTCGGGGGTCCCCGCGGCAGGAGGGGCGGGGGTCCCTGGCCACGGGAGCGCTGCGCCCACCCCGTCGGGACCGCTCTGTCCCTCGCCCCCCCATTCCCCTTAGACTCACTGCCCTTGCTCTTGCACAACTCCTGGCCTGTGCGGTGCTGCTAATACAGGGATGATTTTTCTGTATTGTTTTGGTGAGCTGTTCCTCCTGTTTATCTTACTCCTACTCTGCTCTGCTGTCACTATGCTTAATAATGTTCTGGTTTTAAACCGCTCCAGCTCCTGTTCCCTTCTCATGAATGATTTCCACTGTTTTTTCTTCTTTTTGCTTCCAGACCATTTCTCAGTCCATGTTTCCTGCGGTCTATTTCAGCTGGTTTTCCCCAGCTGCTTTTCTGCTATGAAACTCATCCACCCTCCCAGTATCACAGTGGCAGTCCCACTCCACTCCCCTGATGCTGCAAGGTGCCAGGCCAAAATCTGCAGTAGAATAATTTGGTACAATTGCTGCGATTTCTGCATCATTTACTTCCACGAACAGGCCAGAGACTAAAGGGCTTTGTCCAAAATGACGCTATCCATCCAGACTTAAATTAATATTCAAAATCCCCAACCCTTCTGGTATAAATCTGACAAAGGACAGCAAGCGTTCCCCAAGGTTTAAATGCAAAAGCCGATGTCTGCACTGGAGACTGAAGGAGCCGGTGAGAGGCCCTGAAGCAGAAGAGGAAGAAATTCAGCAGATAAGGACAATGACGAAGCCACTAAGGTGGTGTCTCACACGCGACAAAGCCACTAAGGTGTCTAGCACACAACCCTTACGCGTATCTCTCGAGCTGGTGACAGAAGGGTTGGCATATTGTGTTCATCTTAATATCAGGTAACACTCCCGTGTCCAAAGCATCCAGTCCAGAGCGCGTGAGCCTGCAGACAACCCACAGACAAAGGAATGACAAAGTGCGTGTGTGGGGATATAACATTTATTTTGCCCCTGAGTGAGACGCATCATTCATTTGAATGGCAAAGCCACAAGTTGATTAACTGATTCTAACAAGAATTAAGCTGTGTGTTAATTCAGATCTTTCCTTATGAACTATACGAAGCAGATCAGCACAACTAATAGGGTCTGGTGTCCCTGGGGGCAGGGGACAGTAAAACTGATGAACTCCTCTGCAATCAGTGAAACATGCAGCTCTTTGGCAAGTTGCACGGGCTGCCTTGGCTGCAGGTCGAACGTTTTTAACGTTGTCTGAGAAGGAGTCAGAGCATCTCCCAGGCGCCTCAGCAGGGAGGAACACTCTCGCTATCCGCTGGCAACACGTCCGCTCCTACCAGCACCTGCCTTTATAAATTACTCTTCGTTTGAATACGGTGATAATATATGTATTTTTTGACATATAAGCTCACACTCAGTGGCTATTGTTTCCCTTTT